>NC_134483.1:552255283-552555283 GCF_040206685.1 Ascaphus truei
TAGCCCAGCAAGAAACTAATGCAAACCAGCAGCAGACGAATGCAGCCCAGCAACAGCTGCTAATAGCCCAGCAAGAGATTAATGCAAACCAGCAACAGGCGAATGCAAACCAGCAACAGGCGAATGCAAACCAGCAACAGACGAATGAAGCCCTGCAAAACGCGAATGCAAACCAGCAAGAGACAAACCGCTTGCTGAGAGAGGAGCAACAGCGGTTCGCTCAGGGCTTACAGCAGGAACTCGAGATCCTGAGGGGGACTATCAGTAACCTTCCACTGGCAGCGGCAGCCCCAGTTCCGAAAATGACCAGGGCAAGCCACTACCTTCAGAAGATGGGACCCTCGGATGATGTGGAAGCCTATCTTCTCACGTTTGAACGCACGGCACAGAGAGAGGGATGGCCAGAAGCTGAGTGGGCTGGTCTAATCGCACCCTTCCTAAGCGGCGAACCCCAGAAGGCTTACTTTGATCTAGAGCCAGCCGAAGCTAACGTCTATGCAAAATTGAAGTTCGAGATCCTCGCCCGCCTCGGCGTAACCACGGCTGTTCGCGCCCAAAGGTTTCACGCATGGTCCTTCACGATGGATAAAGCCACCCGAAGCCAGATGTATGACCTCATCCACCTCGCCCGGAAGTGGCTACAACCCGAGATCAACTCAGCCAGCCACATCGTGGAACGGTTGGTCATGGACCAGTTCTTGAGGAAACTTCCCTCTGCCTTACGCCGTTGGGTCAGTCGGAGTGACCCCCACAATGCGGATGAGCTTGTGGCCCTCGTAGAAAGGTACAATGCAGCAGAAGAGCACCCGCAACCCACAGTCGTGGAGCAACCCCAAGGGTACCGGGGTTAAGGGGCGCTGAAGAGCGGCGACCACCTTCACGCAGCACCAGCAACAGTGGTTCGCACACTAAGGGCAATAGCCAACATGGGGAGCCGGGAAAAGGCTCTAAGTGGGACACAGACTATGTACCTAAATGTGTAATTTGTCATGAGAGGGGCCACACAGCAAAAATCTGCCCACTAAATGATGAGCCCATGCAATGCAACAGCGTGGAACCTTATTCGCTGTTGTCCCAATGTATGGGCCCTAGCCCAGAGGACCCCTTGAATAACCATCTGTGGGCATTTGTAAAGGCTAATGGTAAGAGGGTTCGGGCACTTCTTGACTCTGGGAGCATGGTCACACTAGTGTCCGAATACCTCTTGCCCATTAAGAAGAAACAGGGAAACAGTTCACAAAGAGTGGCAATTTGTTGTATACATGGGGATAATCATGAATATTCCACTGTTGATGTTTTTTTTGAAACAGAGTTTGGTTCTTTAGATTTCAAGGTGGGTATTGTACCCAAACTGGCACATGATGTGTTAATAGGGACCGACTTTCCCCATTTTCTAAAAATGTGGTCCCCCGCTCAGAATAGCGCCCAGAGTTCAATAGCGGACCATAACGAAGTATTAGAAGAAACAAATCCTTTCCCTTTTTCAGAAATGGAGGTTGACGAGGGCCCAAATAAGAAGGGGGAAAAGGAGGAGTGCTGTAAAATTCCCTTCCCCATCACTACTTTGGTAGGGAATACCCCAAATCAAGATGTTGAGCAGACACTTACCACCCCAGAACCGGATAAGACCCTCGCTGACCTAGAGGTCAGTCCTGGGAGTTTTAAGAAGGCCCAGTGGGAGGACCCCACATTAGCGGTAGCAAGGGGAAATATACGGGACCAGAATAGTACTCCTGGCCAACCAGATAGGTCACTTGCTTACCCCTACTTCGAGGTAGAGAACGACCTAGTATATCGGGTTGATAAAAGGAAATCAGTTACAACTAAACAATTGTTGGTACCACGGACATTCCGTAACGTAGTATTACACCTCGCACATAGTCATCCATTGGGGGGACACCTAGGGGTGGAAAAGACAAAAGAAAAGGTTCTCCGAAGCTTCTATTGGCCTGGGGTTCTGGCAGAAATTACGAATTATTGTTCCTCATGCCCAGAATGTCAGATCACCGCCCCGTTCAAGGCGTACCGCAGCCCATTGGTACCCCTTCCCATAATAGAGGTACCATTTGACCGGATTGCTATGGATCTAGTAGGACCCCTAATAAAGTCTGCTAGGGGACATCAGCATATATTGGTAATATTAGATTATGCCACCCGATATCCGGAGGCAGTTCCCCTACGTAGCACCTCAGCTAAAAACATAGCAAAAGAGTTAGTAGTTCTGTTTTCCCGGGTCGGGATTCCTAAAGAGATTCTATCTGACCAGGGAACACCATTTATGTCCCAAGTAACGAAAGAGCTACACTGGCGACACACTTTATTCGAGCTCGGCTAGTCCCACGAATTCGGGTATACCCGGGTGTATTGAGGTTTGTGACTGTTTTCTGCCCGAGTGCATTGAGGTATTTTCCAAGCAGGGATTGAAGCATTTTATTCCCGCTGGCTGCAAAACTGCACAGTATATATATATATAATGCATTACAATTCATGAATTTATGCCATCTGGTAGACACGCGAAGCATTGCAGCCTATTAAATCCTAATCATTATCATTTAACAGATCAGCCGCCCGTCAGCCAGGCATGAACCCAGGCTGGGAAGGCAAACGCAACGGGGCTTGTCAGAGGTGAGGAGCGGCGCATTCCAGGTATCTGCCAGGTACATACTGGGTATTTGCTCGAATAAAGTGTGTCGGTGCAGTATGTAAACTCCTAAAAATCAAGCATCTCAGAACCTCAGTCTATCATCCACAAACAGATGGTTTAGTGGAAAGGTTCAATAAAACCTTAAAGAGCATGTTACGGCGGGCGGTTGATAAAGATGGGAAAAACTGGGATTGTTTGTTACCGTACCTGTTATTTGCCATTAGGGAAGTTCCCCAATCATCCACAGGCTTCTCCCCGTTTGAACTATTGTATGGCCGACACCCAAGGGGCTTACTGGATATAGCCAAAGAGACTTGGGAACACGAGGTTACCCCTTACAGAAGTGTAATAGAGCATGTTGCCCAGATGCAGGACCGCATTGCTGCAGTCCTACCCATAGTGAGGGAACACATGGAGAAAGCTCAAGAAGCACAGAGGAATACATATAATAAGGGTGCTAGGGTCAGAATTTTTTCTCCAGGTGATAGGGTACTAGTTCTGGTTCCCACCGTGGAGAGTAAATTCCTTGCTAAATGGCATGGGCCATATGAGGTATTGGAAAGAGTGGGAGAAGTAAATTATAAGGTAAGACAGCCAGGTAGGAGGAAACCTGAGCAAATTTACCATATAAACCTACTCAAGCCCTGGAAAGATAGAGAAGTCTTGTTAACCCTAGTACCCCCAGGTCCGTCAGAGAATCAAGAAACTGACCCAGAGGTTAGCATAGCTGAAACCCTGTCTGTTCATCAGAAACGAGAGGTTCAGAATTTAGTGAAAAGAAACAAAGAAATCTTCTCTATACGGCCAGGTAGAACTAGCGTAATTGAACATGACCTAGTCTCTGAACCGGGGGTCCGAGTTAACCTTAAACCGTACCGAATCCCAGAGGCCAAAAGAAAGGCTATAAGTTTAGAGGTTAAAAAAATGCTAAAACTAGGTGTAATTGAGGAATCCCAAAGTGGGTGGAACAGCCCTATAGTCTTAGTCCCAAAGCCAGATGGTACAACAAGGTTTTGTAATGACTACCGGAAACTAAACGCGGTGTCAAAATTTGATACTTATCCTATGCCCAGGGTAGATGAACTTGTAGAGAGACTGGGCAAAGCCCGATATCTCACAACCCTAGACCTAACAAAAGGGTACTGGCAGGTTCCCCTCACAGAAAGGGCAAAAGAAAAGACAGCCTTCTCAACCCCAGACGGCCTCTTTCAGTATAAGGTGTTGCCTTTTGGCTTACATGGAGCTCCCGCCACATTCCAAAGAATGATGGATAAAATTTTAAAACCACATGCTCGGTATGCTGCCGCCTACCTGGATGATGTGGTAATCCATAGTGAAGATTGGCAATCCCACCTTCCAAAGGTCCAAGCTGTGCTTGACGCAGTCCGGTCTGCTGGACTAACTGCTAACCCCGCTAAATGCACTATTGGTCTGGAGGAGGCCAAGTATCTGGGATATTCTATTGGCAGAGGTTTACTCAAACCCCAAACACTCAAAGTGGAGGCGATACAAAATTGGCCAAGGCCAGTTACAAAAAAACAAGTAAGGACCTTTTTGGGGTTAATTGGGTACTATAGAAGGTTTATTCCCAATTTTGCAACTAAGGCAACCCCACTAACTGACCTCACAAAAGCAAGAGGACCGCTAATGGTAAAGTGGTCCCCCGAAACCGAACAGGCCTTTAGAAGCCTGAAAGAAGCTCTCTGTGCCCAACCAGTGTTGGTCACACCTGACTTCTCCAAAGAGTTCGTAGTCCAAACCGACGCATCTGAGGTAGGGCTGGGGGCGGTACTCTCCCAGGAGTCTCAAGGTGAGGAGCACCCCATCCTTTATTTAAGTAGGAAACTAAATCCCCAGGAGAAAAATTACTCCATAGTAGAGAAAGAGTGTCTCGCAATAAAGTGGGCTGTAGAGACGCTCAAATACTACCTGTTGGGGAGAAAATTCCGGTTGGTCACAGATCATGCACCCCTTACCTGGATGTGTCAAAACAGGGAAAAGAATGCTAGAGTGACCAGGTGGTTCCTAAGCCTACAACCCTTTAAATTTTCTGTGGAACACAGGTCAGGGCACAAACATGGCAATGCTGACGGGTTGTCAAGGATGCACTCCCTAATATCCATGGTCGCTCATCCCTCGAGGTCTGAGCTGGGGGGGAGGATATGTGACAGAAACCAGGGGATGGTAATAAATTCCGTATATAGGGCTCCCAGGATACTAGACAGTTTCTATCCTGTTTGGCCTGGGAGTGCAGCCTTATAATACATACACTCCATCCCACAGTTTGGCAAGCGCTGGAACTGAGGGATGAGAGATCCAGACCAGAGTTTGTCTGCTGCCTGATTTCTGTCACCTGTCATGCTAATTAGGAATCAGGTATGAAAGACTGATTTCCTGTTTGCTCTGGTCTCCCCACAAGAGCCAGGAGGCTGGAAGGCTGCTGAACTACAGAGGGGAGAAGCCTCTTCCCCAAACAGGTTCAATCTTTCTGTTCATTTGTGTAAGACTGCAAAAGTACCGTGTTTTGATGTTGGAAGTGGAAAAGCCACTTCCAACCCTGAGTCAGGGATATCTAAGTTAAGTTATCGCTCAGGTGAGCAGCTTTTGTTTTGATCTGTTTTCTGTTGTATGCACTGTGGCAGTCTCAGTGCCTGGGACTGAATAAACCAGGCATAGCCTGTTTAAAGGAACAGTACGTGACGCCTCATCATTTAACCTACCCTAAAAGACCGTGTTCTAAACAGTCCCGGACAAACGACGGAGCCCCGGAGTAAGCCGTTTGTCACAATAGGTACTTTACTGTGTATCTGTGTCATTGGAAGTAGCATTGGGCTCTGTCTGTGTTCTATGTTCTGTCCTTGATTTTAACCATATATTGCCATGCCCAGTAGCACTCCGTTTTGACACTCATATGCAAATATATATATTGTGGTTACTTTGGGGGTATATAAATTAGGAGCTTACTGGTTTTCTCTGTATGTATATATTATCACAAATGTATACACTCCACAAAGAGTTATTAACAATTTTTTCGCATTTGTAACAATGACATTTATTTTTTTCTCTTTGTAAATGTAAATATATGAAACGCTATATATGTCCTATTCACAATAATGAAACTTGTAAAGTAAATATACATTAAACAAACGTAATTTGACCACTTCATAGTGGTACACTTAATAATATGTACTCACCCAACAGCCAACCATGCCCAAAATAGCCAGTTTCAAATGCATGGAACACTGATGATTTTCTCAGGATAGAGGAATCGTGGCTGGAACCTGAGAATTTGGCTACCACATGCATAATCTTCGTCGTGGCATCGCATACCACCTGCACATTCAGGGAATGATAGTGCTTACGGTTCCGGTAACCATGCTCACTCAGACAAGGCAGGATCAAGGCAACATGGGTGCAATCGGTTGGTATCCCGGCTATGGTATAAAAGCCATTTCTCAGTTCCAGCCACTCTGCCTGCTCTCTAGGGAAATGAATGTAATTCCTAGCGCGTCTATTCAGTGCACATAGAAACTGGGTAAAGGCCCGCGAGAATGTAGATTGCGAGACCCCGCTTACTATGCCCACAGTTGTCTGAAAAGATGCAGAAGCAAGAAAATGTAATGAGCACAGCATTTTAACAAGCCCAGGGACTGCACGACCTCTGGCTGTCACAAAATCTAAATCTCCCCTTATCTCTTCATAAAGAGATAATATTGCTGCTGAACTCAAGCGATAGCGACTAATAATCTCCTCACTCAGGCCATCTAAAAGGGTCCTTTCGCGATACACACGTGGACGGGGCAACCCATCTCTCCTCACCGCCTCTCGCCTCTGCCTCTCCCTCTCACATCTTGTCTCTCTCCTCTCAACCAAAATAAGCCTCCGCCTTCTCATGAACAAGCGTCTAACTTCCATCTCCATCTCTACCTCACAGCGAATTGTCCTCCCTTAAATAGCTATGTGATTATGGCACATGATTTCAATAAATGAAAGGTGTGAAACAAACATATGTAAAATCTTAGCTCCATGTGTGTCTACAAACAATGAATAAGTGTTCATTATCACTGAAAATCATTATAAGATGCTAATTGAAAAACATGTGACGTCAAGATTCTTAAACATTGTTTAGATAAAGTGAAACCGAGGTTTAGAATGCAAATAATTGTTATGTGCGCAACTGTGTGCAATAGGATTTGTATTTATCGATTAACGATAATTGTTGTTAAATCATTAAAGCAGGTTGACGTATTAATGTACTTTTCAACCTTCAATTGTTTACATAAACGACATTTTTTTTAAAAACAAAATGTGCATCAATACAATCAATCTGTTCAACGGCAAGTGATTAGTTAAAGTCGATATGGGGCCGTTGTCCTGTAACCGATAGCTTAAGCATGGTTATTACATTCAATTCTTGCACTGCATTGTGTCGGATGTAGTCCTGGAATGTTATTGAGTGGGCAGTAACTAGATACAATTGGTGCCCTGCTAGAGAGGGCAGGGCAAAAAAAATGTAAACATTCCGAATATGAAGAATGTTTAACTTTAATAATGCTTCATACATTATAAACATTATATAATTAAATGCAACATGTAGGGTATGATCATTGATATGAGTCCAAACTATTGTGGAATCAAGAAGAATCTAATTATTTACGTTTACAAACATGTCAAAATTTGATACTTATCCTATGCCCAGGGTAGATGAACTTGTAGAGAGACTGGGCAAAGCCCGATATCTCACAACCCTAGACCTAACAAAAGGGTACTGGCAGGTTCCCCTCACAGAAAGGGCAAAAGAAAAGACAGCCTTCTCAACCCCAGACGGCCTCTTTCAGTATAAGGTGTTGCCTTTTGGCTTACATGGAGCTCCCGCCACATTCCAAAGAATGATGGATAAAATTTTAAAACCACATGCTCGGTATGCTGCCGCCTACCTGGATGATGTGGTAATCCATAGTGAAGATTGGCAATCCCACCTTCCAAAGGTCCAAGCTGTGCTTGACGCAGTCCGGTCTGCTGGACTAACTGCTAACCCCGCTAAATGCACTATTGGTCTGGAGGAGGCCAAGTATCTGGGATATTCTATTGGCAGAGGTTTACTCAAACCCCAAACACTCAAAGTGGAGGCGATACAAAATTGGCCAAGGCCAGTTACAAAAAAACAAGTAAGGACCTTTTTGGGGTTAATTGGGTACTATAGAAGGTTTATTCCCAATTTTGCAACTAAGGCAACCCCACTAACTGACCTCACAAAAGCAAGAGGACCGCTAATGGTAAAGTGGTCCCCCGAAACCGAACAGGCCTTTAGAAGCCTGAAAGAAGCTCTCTGTGCCCAACCAGTGTTGGTCACACCTGACTTCTCCAAAGAGTTCGTAGTCCAAACCGACGCATCTGAGGTAGGGCTGGGGGCGGTACTCTCCCAGGAGTCTCAAGGTGAGGAGCACCCCATCCTTTATTTAAGTAGGAAACTAAATCCCCAGGAGAAAAATTACTCCATAGTAGAGAAAGAGTGTCTCGCAATAAAGTGGGCTGTAGAGACGCTCAAATACTACCTGTTGGGGAGAAAATTCCGGTTGGTCACAGATCATGCACCCCTTACCTGGATGTGTCAAAACAGGGAAAAGAATGCTAGAGTGACCAGGTGGTTCCTAAGCCTACAACCCTTTAAATTTTCTGTGGAACACAGGTCAGGGCACAAACATGGCAATGCTGACGGGTTGTCAAGGATGCACTCCCTAATATCCATGGTCGCTCATCCCTCGAGGTCTGAGCTGGGGGGGAGGATATGTGACAGAAACCAGGGGATGGTAATAAATTCCGTATATAGGGCTCCCAGGATACTAGACAGTTTCTATCCTGTTTGGCCTGGGAGTGCAGCCTTATAATACATACACTCCATCCCACAGTTTGGCAAGCGCTGGAACTGAGGGATGAGAGATCCAGACCAGAGTTTGTCTGCTGCCTGATTTCTGTCACCTGTCATGCTAATTAGGAATCAGGTATGAAAGACTGATTTCCTGTTTGCTCTGGTCTCCCCACAAGAGCCAGGAGGCTGGAAGGCTGCTGAACTACAGAGGGGAGAAGCCTCTTCCCCAAACAGGTTCAATCTTTCTGTTCATTTGTGTAAGACTGCAAAAGTACCGTGTTTTGATGTTGGAAGTGGAAAAGCCACTTCCAACCCTGAGTCAGGGATATCTAAGTTAAGTTATCGCTCAGGTGAGCAGCTTTTGTTTTGATCTGTTTTCTGTTGTATGCACTGTGGCAGTCTCAGTGCCTGGGACTGAATAAACCAGGCATAGCCTGTTTAAAGGAACAGTACGTGACGCCTCATCATTTAACCTACCCTAAAAGACCGTGTTCTAAACAGTCCCGGACAAACGACGGAGCCCCGGAGTAAGCCGTTTGTCACAATAGGTACTTTACTGTGTATCTGTGTCATTGGAAGTAGCATTGGGCTCTGTCTGTGTTCTATGTTCTGTCCTTGATTTTAACCATATATTGCCATGCCCAGTAGCACTCCGTTTTGACACTCATATGCAAATATATATATTGTGGTTACTTTGGGGGTATATAAATTAGGAGCTTACTGGTTTTCTCTGTATGTATATATTATCACAAATGTATACACTCCACAAAGAGTTATTAACAATTTTTTCGCATTTGTAACAATGACATTTATTTTTTTCTCTTTGTAAATGTAAATATATGAAACGCTATATATGTCCTATTCACAATAATGAAACTTGTAAAGTAAATATACATTAAACAAACGTAATTTGACCACTTCATAGTGGTACACTTAATAATATGTACTCACCCAACAGCCAACCATGCCCAAAATAGCCAGTTTCAAATGCATGGAACACTGATGATTTTCTCAGGATAGAGGAATCGTGGCTGGAACCTGAGAATTTGGCTACCACATGCATAATCTTCGTCGTGGCATCGCATACCACCTGCACATTCAGGGAATGATAGTGCTTACGGTTCCGGTAACCATGCTCACTCAGACAAGGCAGGATCAAGGCAACATGGGTGCAATCGGTTGGTATCCCGGCTATGGTATAAAAGCCATTTCTCAGTTCCAGCCACTCTGCCTGCTCTCTAGGGAAATGAATGTAATTCCTAGCGCGTCTATTCAGTGCACATAGAAACTGGGTAAAGGCCCGCGAGAATGTAGATTGCGAGACCCCGCTTACTATGCCCACAGTTGTCTGAAAAGATGCAGAAGCAAGAAAATGTAATGAGCACAGCATTTTAACAAGCCCAGGGACTGCACGACCTCTGGCTGTCACAAAATCTAAATCTCCCCTTATCTCTTCATAAAGAGATAATATTGCTGCTGAACTCAAGCGATAGCGACTAATAATCTCCTCACTCAGGCCATCTAAAAGGGTCCTTTCGCGATACACACGTGGACGGGGCAACCCATCTCTCCTCACCGCCTCTCACCTCTGCCTCTCCCTCTCACATCTTGTCTCTCTCCTCTCAACCAAAATAAGCCTCCGCCTTCTCATGAACAAGCGTCTAACTTCCATCTCCATCTCTACCTCACAGCGAATTGTCCTCCCTTAAATAGCTATGTGATTATGGCACATGATTTCAATAAATGAAAGGTGTGAAACAAACATATGTAAAATCTTAGCTCCATGTGTGTCTACAAACAATGAATAAGTGTTCATTATCACTGAAAATCATTATAAGATGCTAATTGAAAAACATGTGACGTCAAGATTCTTAAACATTGTTTAGATAAAGTGAAACCGAGGTTTAGAATGCAAATAATTGTTATGTGCGCAACTGTGTGCAATAGGATTTGTATTTATCGATTAACGATAATTGTTGTTAAATCATTAAAGCAGGTTGACGTATTAATGTACTTTTCAACCTTCAATTGTTTACATAAACGACATTTTTTTTAAAAACAAAATGTGCATCAATACAATCAATCTGTTCAACGGCAAGTGATTAGTTAAAGTCGATATGGGGCCGTTGTCCTGTAACCGATAGCTTAAGCATGGTTATTACATTCAATTCTTGCACTGCATTGTGTCGGATGTAGTCCTGGAATGTTATTGAGTGGGCAGTAACTAGATACAATTGGTGCCCTGCTAGAGAGGGCAGGGCAAAAAAAATGTAAACATTCCGAATATGAAGAATGTTTAACTTTAATAATGCTTCATACATTATAAACATTATATAATTAAATGCAACATGTAGGGTATGATCATTGATATGAGTCCAAACTATTGTGGAATCAAGAAGAATCTAATTATTTACGTTTACAAACATGTTTGATAATATATGAACTGTTTCTTTAAGAGGTTAGTATAGGACTATCCCTTGATCCCGCAGAACATAAACATTGACGTAGGTCATGGGATTTGGCCTGGTATTAAAGGGGTTGCATCCCATATGGCCACCCCGTGACCTCACTTGGAAGGGAAGGGGTTAACTGGACTGCGGTCCAGTAATGTGTTTTTACCCTGCTTCAGCACCCAAATGTGCATTCCCCTGTAACAATGTATTTCCCCCATTCCAGTGTCTGCACCAACACTCACACTGGGATCCGTTCGGGAGGAGAAGGGTTAATAGTTAGGAAGGGATTATAGCCCTTTGTTCCATTTTCCCGCCTTTGCAGGCTCCATTTTGCAGTTTCCCCATAGGCCGTCATGGCAGCTCCATACAATCCTAAGGGGATTTGAGCCCATTCTCAGAGAAGACCTGCAGGTGGCGCCCGAGAGGAGGAGCGGCGGTCCCCCATTGTAAGTCTATGGAGCCATTAATTTCAATGGGGATTCCTCGACGCCGACCTCCAGGAATGAGTTGGCAGCCATCTAAACCGCAGACCACAGAAGCGGATACAATATCTAAAAAAGAGCTTTTGATCACACTAGTTCAAGTTCACGTACAATTGGCGTGGGAAGCTTAGGTTCTAGGGCACCCAGGAATAAAATTATTTTTACCCCTAGACCCTAGGAACCCCCACACTCGACCACCACCGGGTCCGAGAATTAAGGACCCCCGTAAAGGGTCGAGCTCGCCACGAGGGTCGTACCATTAACTAAAGGTAGCGGAGGTCCCATTGAATCCTATGGCGGCGCCGGCCCATGCATTTCCTATGGAGGCGCCGCCCATATTGATTCTAATGGAGGAAAGCCGCGTGGCTTTGAAACGGCTAAGTCCGAAAGTGTGTAAAGGTAAAACCCATATCCCCGGTTCTGTGAGTACCAGAGGGCTGGGATTTTGGTCGCATGTAGTCACTGCCCTGGCATGACTGCTTGACAATTTCCAGCCCTCTCTGATCAACCAGACGGAGTATGGGCAAATGTGAAAAATAAGGTTTCCCCATTGACTTCAATGGCAGAGTTGCTCCATTGAAAGCCTATAGCGGCGGATTTCAATGGAAGAGTGAAATGCAGAGATTTCGTTTAGCTTATAGGGAAGAATCCAGCATTAAAGTTAATAGGGGATTTTAACTTGTTTTTTGTATCTCTGGTTCTGGGGGTCGTGGAAGGCTGATATTTGGCCACTATAGCAAGGGTTTTCCGGCATGAGGACCTGGCAAATTTCAGCCCTCTCAGACCCACAGAACGGATTATTTTAATATGTGTAGATATTAAAGAATGTATTGTATTTTGGGTCTGGTATAAAAGCCCGGGGAAGCCAGAGCCCATATGGTATGCTAATGCTCAGGGGGGCGACAAGTGGTCTACAATAAATCCCCTGATCAAAAGCTCCCCCACCCTGTTTGTGTATGCTAGCACAAAAGAAAGCAGGACGTGGGTACTTGTGATAAGTGTTGTGTTTCACACCTTGGGACAAAAGTTTTCCTGTCCCAAGCAGACTGGGCGACGCCAGTCTTGTGAGAGGGGGGCTAGGGAAATGAGCCCCTGATTATAATAATGCCCACCCAGTGTGCAGGTATTACTTGGTCTCTCAAGTGAGGTGGCAAGGAGGGATTGGGTGCAGATAATTGTCATCCAATGCTTTGCACCTCCTGTTAGGGTATGGGGCTGAAACGCCATATAAACGAGTGTAAGCTCTATGCCCAGTGTTTTTCGTGATGTCTTCATTTGAACCTGTATTGCTGAATGAATTGCCAATCCTGTACCTGATTGCTTCATTGTCCAACCCTTAAGTAACTGCTATACCTTCTGTGTTATTTGTACCATCTTGTGTGTTTCCCTTCTTTAAGGAATAAACTATATTTATTATATCTAAGTCGTGTTCAATTCAACCCAGATATTTGGTGTATATTATACCCTGTCACAAGCTACCGTGACAACATACCCCGTAAATAATCCTAACATTAACAAGTCCGATCTTAACACATAATTAACAGACGCGGTGACACTATTAGGGCAATAAGCTAAACACTTTCAGGTTAGAAATATGAATTTTAAAAACCACCACGGAAGCACTAATACAAAGTAATGTATCAGCTCCATTGACTCCATGCTTAAAACATAGATTATCTGAATGGCTTTTTTTTCTTAGTCCCGTCTCGCCGCTCATCGCCAATCACCCCCAGCTTCTTGCCAACTTTTTGTGCCGAAGCGATTTGGAGAAGAATTGTCAATAACGGAATGGCGAAAAGCTGATCGGGGTTTTTAAGAGACGTGTGCAGAGGTACGCAATGGAGACTGTTTAAAGTGAAACTAAAATTAGGCTTTATTGCGCCTGTCCCTTTAACACAGCAGAACATTCAAAATAAGCCAAAGAAAAACCTGCTCCGTTTTGGAGAATAAAGGGTTATTGAATAAGTTCAACACAGTTGAGAGCAGATGGGTATTCACCCCTCTGCTATCAAGTGTGTTCACCAGCGCTCTTACCTATTGACTTTAATATACATACATTGACATATATGAAAGGAGAAAGTAACAAGGGATTTACACAGCAAAATTAAAACAATTACTTCAAACAATTAAATAAATTATGATACTTAATGTCCATGAGATTTCAGCTTTTTGTGGTCCCAAATATAGAGTCCGATCTTGATCTCAAATGGGTATGCAGCCTCTTTGCATCTGGAACCAACCTCGGGACCAGGAAAAACTATAGACAGGGGAAGAGAAAAGAAAAAAAGCGCAAGGCCCATAGAGTAGTATAGTTGAGTTTATCGTCAAATAAAAACGGTTATAAAAACTCACAGAAAGAAAGTTGGTACAAGCATTTCGGTATCAATAATGACCGCAGGAACAGGGGTACTTTTTCTCTTCTGCTCGTTTGGGTACAGTGATCGCCGTCTTATCTGTTTCTTGTAGCTGTAGGGGAAGCCTCTGCTCTCCTGGGTCAGTCCAGTGTCCACTAAGGAAATCCTCTGGTCTGTCTTTCCTAGGTCAGCTCCAATTGTGAGCTCATGAATCCTCTTCTGTCTGTCTTTCCTGGGTCAGCTCCAATTGTGAGCTCAGGAATCCTCCCTTCCTGTCTCTCAGAACAGGCTTTTTCTGACTGAGTTCTGATTAGGCAGGTGGGGTGGTTTGTTGCAGGTGTTCAATTAACCAGCACACTGGTGGATTAGAGGCAAGATTCTTAAAAGGGATAAGTCCCTGTTACATACCTCCCCTGTTTGTGGGAAGCTCGGGCTTACCATGGCCGAAGCCCATCCTTCCACTCTCATTCGAGATATCTCTGTGACTTGAATGAGAGTGGATGGAGGAAGAGAACCCTCAGTCCCGCTGGGATTGGAGCCCTTACTCCAGTTTATTCGTGTCTCCTCCCGAAGGTGCTTGAGATCAGCACTCTTCAGTCGCTCGAGAAGGACTTTTTCCAAGTATAGTCTTTTTACTGAGTAAAAAGGTCATGAGATTTCCCTTGCGTCGGGCGCGCCTCTTTTTGTAAGCAGACTGTATGGCGACAGTTGCAGAGCGTTTAAGAATAGCCGTTTGAGTTTTCCGCTCTTGAAGTTGTCTTCTGCACTTTTTCCACTCAATATAGTTGCCAGTTCAGCTTCTTTGGCATTGAGTTGCAATTCCACATCCACTTTCAGAGAACGTCCTATCTTTTCAGCTTCATCAGCTAAGGATTCTTCTGGTTTTGATTCAGCACGTATACCTTCTTTTATTGCCTGTTGGGTGGCTGAAGGTTTTGCTAGTGCTTCTTTAGGTGGTTCAAATTTTGCAACCTTGTCTTTCAGACGAGCGGTATTCCCAGCTCTCACTGTGCCCTTGTCTTCATGGGTTTTAGTTGCTGTGGGATACTGATGCTTGGGCAGGGCCAATACCTTTTTTTTATATAGTACTGTAATCTCATCCGCGAGAGGTCCCTGTTTCTTGAGTGCATCCTGCAAATCTCCTCACTGTGCTTTCTCTGCACTTGCTTCCACGTCTCCTTCATTATATTGTGAAGCACTATGAATTTCTTTGCTTGGGCCGCAACTACTTGTCTCAGTTTCTGGACCTTCTTGTGCTCCCTCTTGTACCGAGTCACCTGGGCTCTAAGCTTGGCCTCTAGCGATGCTTTGGTGACGCTTAGGGTAGCCTTCAGTTTCTCATGCTGCTTTGCGGGGATATACTGGGTCATCAGACGTTCCTGCCGCACTTGAATTTCTTTAACAGCCTTCAGATTGTCTTCCTGCAGAGATCGCTGCTTCTCCTCTGCCTTCTCGAGGTGCGTATGCAGAACTTGCAGTTGGTTCTGCAGTCGGTGCTCTGCTTCAAACTTCAAAAGTTTCTTTATTTTTTCAAGCTCGTGCAGCTTTTCATTCTTTTCCTTGACGTGGTCTGTCAAATCAGAATTTTCTTCTTTCAGTCTTACATTTTCTCTTTTTGCACTCTTTGTAATATTCAGGGCCTCCTTGTAGTCCTTCCATTTACGCACTTCTGCTTTGAGATTTCCGGTCTCCAGGCGTGAGACTTCCATCTCTAGGTTGAGGCTCTGAAGCTCCTTCTTAGAGACTTTGAAATCCATATTAAGACTGAGGATAGTTCTTTGAGAGATATCCAGCTCCTCAGCGAGACTGTGAAGTTCCTTTTTTAGAGACTTCCAGTTCTGTGCGGCAACTGCTGATTGTATTGTATTGTATGTCTTTATTTATATAGCGCCATTAATGTACATAGCGCTTCACAGTAGTAATACATGTGGTAATCAAATAAATAACAGATAATATAAATAACAGATCATGGGAATAAGTGCTTTAGACATAAAAGTAACATTTCGGAAGAGGAGTCCCTGCCCCGAGGAGCTTACAGTCTAATTGGTAGGTAGAACGTACAGAGACAGTAGGGGGGAGTTCTGGTAAGTGCGTCTGCAGGGGGCCAAGCTTTATGTATCGTGTTCAGAATATCCACAGTGCTATTCATATGCTTCTTTAAGCAAGTGTGTCTTAAGGTGGGTCTTAAAGGTGGATAGAGAGGGTGCTAGTCGGGTACTGAGGGGAAGGGCATTCCAGAGGTGTGGGGCAGAAAGTGAGAAAGGTTTAAGGCGGGAGAGGGCTTTAGATACAAAGGGGGTAGAAAGAAGACATCCTTGAGAAGAACGCAAGAGTCTGGATGGTGCATAACGAGAAATTAGGGATGAGATGTAAGGAGGGGCAGAAGGATGTAAAGCTTTAAAAGTGAGGAGAAGAATGGAATGTGAGATGCGGGATTTGATCGGAAGCCAGGAGAGGGATTTCATGAGGGGAGATGCTGAGACAGATCTAGGAAAGAGTAGAGTGATTCTGGCAGCAGCGTTTAGGATAGATGGTAGGGGAGACAGGTGAGAGGCAGGAAGGCCGGACAGCAGGAGGTTACAGTAATCAAGACGGGAGAGAATGAGGGCCTGAGTCAGAGTTTTAGCAGTCGAGCAACATTTTTATATTGCGGAGGAAAAAGCGACAAGTTTTAGAAATGTTTTGAATGTGAGGGGCGAATGTGAGAGAGGAGTCGAGTGTGACCCCTAGGCAGCGTGCTTGGGCTACTGGGTGAATGATTGTAGTTCCAACAGTAATGTGGAAGGAGGTAGTAGGGCCAGGTTTGGGAGGAAGTATGAGGAGCTCTGTTTTAGCCATGTTGAGTTTAAGGCGGCGGAGGGCCATCCAGGATGATATAGCAGAGAGACATTCAGAAACTTTGGTTTGTACGGCAGGTGTAAGGACAGGTGTTGAAAAGTATATTTGTGTGTCGTCGGCATAGAGGTGAAACTCAAAAGATGTTATTAGGTCACCTAGAGAGAGTATGTACAGAGAAAAGAGAAGAGGTCCCAGGACAGAGCCCTGGGGTACCCCCACAGAGAGATCAATAGAAGAGGAGGAGGTGTTAGCAGAATAGACACTGAAAGTACGATGGGAGAGGTAGGATGAGATCCAGGATAGAGCTTTGTTCCGAATACCTAGAGTATGGAGAATGTGGAGGAGAAGAGGGTGGTCCACTGTGTCAAATGCTGCAGAGAGGTCGAGTAATATGAGCAGAGTGTAATGACATCTGTCTTTGGCAGCATGGAGGTCGTCAGTTATTTTAGTGAGGGCTGTTTCGGTGGAGTGAGCAGTGCGGAAGCCAGATTGTAGAGGGTCTAGGAGAGAATAGGTGTTGAGAAAATGGAGCAAGCGAGAGAATACAAGACGTTCAAGGAGTTTAGAGGCAAAAGGCAGGAGGGAGACAGGTCGATAGTTAGAAAGACAGGTAGGGTCAAGCTTGCTGTTTTTGAGTAATGGTATGACTGTTGCATGTTTGAAGGAGGATGGAAAGGTTCCAGAGCAGAGGGAGGAGTTAAAAATGTGTGTGAGCGTAGGGATTATAGTAGGAGCTAGAGGTTTTAGGAGATGGGAGGGAATGGGGTCAAGAGAGCAAGTGGTAGAGGGAGAAGAGGCGATCAATAGCGACACATACTCCTCTGAGACAGTGGAAAAAGAGTCAAGGAAGGCAGGAGGAGAGTTAGGAAGAGGTGTAGGATGGGAGGAAGAAACAGAGGGGATGTTCTGCCGTATGGATTCCACCTTTTCCTTAAAATAGTCAGCAAAGTCCTGAGCGGAGATGGAGGAAGGAGAGGCAGTTGAGGGTGGTTTGAGTAGAGTATCAAAGACATAGAATAGTCGGCGTGGGTTAGACTTGTGCATGTTGATTAGTGCAGAAAAATAGGCTTGTTTAGCTTGCGAGAGGGCAGAGTTGAAACAGGACAGCATAAATTTGTAGTGAAGGAAGTCTGCGAGAGTGTGAGACTTCCTCCAGAGGCGTTCAGAGGAATGAGTGGAGGAACGCAGCATGCGCGTGTGGGAATTTAGCCAGGGTCTAGGGTTAGCAGGGCGAGTGCGGCAGAGAGAAAGCGGGGCATGTAGATCAAGAGACGAGGACAAGGCAGAGTTGTAGTTCCTGACCAGGTTGTCAGGGTCTGTAGCAGAGCTGAGAGAGGAGAGGGAGGAGCTTAAAGTGGACTCAAAGTCAGGTAAGTGAATAGAGCGCAGGTTTCTGCAGAACCGGGGGGTAGATGGAGGTGGAGAAGGGGAGAAGCGAGATAGAGAGAATGAGATGAGGTGATGGTCAGAGAGAGGAAAAGGGGAAATGGAGAAATCAGAGACAGAAAAGTTTTTAGTGAAAACCAGGTCTAAGTAGTGGCCATCCTTGTGGGTGCTGGCTGCAGTCCACTGTTGAAGGCCAAAAGAAGAGGTTAGAGAAAGAAAGCGGGAAGCCCAAGGGAGAGAGGGGTCATCAATGTGGCAATTGAAGTCCCCAAGGAGAAGAACAGGGGAGTCGGAGGAGAGGAAGAAAGAGAGCCAGGATTCAAAGTGAGAGAGAAAGGCAGAAGGGGAATGAGTAGAGGTAGGTGGGCGATAGATGACCGCCACATGGACCGGGAGAGGAGAGAAGATCTGGACAGTGTGAGCCTCAAAGGAGGGAAAAGCAAGAGAGGGGGGAATAGGAAGGGTTCGGTAACGGCAGAGAGAGGAGAGCAGGATCCCCACGCCTCCACCCCTGCCATCAGGGCGCGGAGTGTGGGAGAAGGAAAGGCCACCGTAGGAGAGGGCAGCTTCCAGAGCAGAGTCAGACTGAGTGAGCCAGGTCTCAGTTATAGCAAAGAGAAGCAGGGAGTGAGAGAGAAAGAAGTCATGCACAGAGAGGAACTTGTTAGAAAGGGAGCGAGCATTCCAAAGGGCACAGGAGAAAGGGAGAGAGGAGGGAGGGTGGCAGGGGATGGGTATGAGGTTGGAGGGGTTAACACCAGAAGGAGTAGAGATTGCATTTGGCAGGCGAGGACGAGAGCAAGTAGAAATAAGGCAAGGACCAGGATTGGGAGAGATATCCCCAGAAGCAAGGAGGAGAAGCATGGATAGAAAGAGGATGTGTGAGGAGGATTTGTAGGGGTGTTTTTTAGTGCAGGGGATATAGCTGTGTGGTGTCAGAGGACGCAGGTAAGAAAGGAGTTCATGTGAACTGAGAAGTGGTGAAGGAAGGAGAGATGGAGATATATGATGCCGTACCCTCAGTTCCTCGGAGGGATCTCGTGCCATCTCAGGCACACTATGACTTTCCCGAGAATAGTCTGTCAGGAAATCTCCTGGCAGTAAAGGTAGCAGGGACCCCCTACCCCGAGTGCTCTTGCGCACGGTGTGATGGCCCAGCTGTTACGTCAAATGAAGCGGGCCGCATTGATGTTATACAAGGTGAAGTACTAAGGTACCTGTCCTCAGCGACTGATGACGGCAGCTCCAGATCAGTGGTGATGCGCCAACCGGTGCTGTAAAGGAAGAGCCACGAGCAATGAGCCAAGAGCCAAGAGCAATGCAGAGCAGAGCAGCTGAGTTCGGAGATCCCCAGACAACAGGCGCTGGTACGGCCTGAGCCACGTCGAAGTCCCACAGCCGTGGCGACTCCTAGTGTGGCGGAGATGGGACCCGAGACTGCTCCTGGAGAACCGCAGAGGGTCGTAAGCCGGCGGAGTGGTAAGACATCACAACCCCCTTACTTCCGCCAGGTGAAGGAAGAGAGAGAGCATCCGGCAGCATACCTGCTCGTCCGTGACCCTGCAGATCCACCGCCTCCCCTTCCGGTGAGGGACGCACTTCCGGTGCGGGACCGGGAGGTGTATGCAGATTCCGCAGGAGACGACCGGAGATGACGTCACTTCCGGGTCGACACGGAGCTTGGGCCTAAGGCAAGCGCCTTACTACCCGAGGAGCTCCAGTCTCACTGATGAGGAGGTGAAGAGATATCGGGATGAACTAGTCTGCCGAGGGACGTGTAGGTGTGCTGCTCGGGACAGTAAGAGAACCCCTACTGGTCGCGGCATAGCCTGACTGAGAGACACAGTCCCGGACTATGGTAATTCAATTGTCACTGCCCATAGCGCCCATGCCCCGGCCACTGCCCCGTCACGTTCCTGTCCACCAGGTTCTAGTAGGGGTAAGACATCTACAGCTCCCACCTTCTCCAAGGACTGGTGAGACTGGGTGACCAGTGATGAGGGGTCTGATGGGGAGACACCGTGGTCAAGTGGGATACCAGTGTCAAACCCTACTGTGTTCAACCCTGTGTCTAAGGTTAAAATTAAGGGGTCACCATCTTCTGAGAGGAATACTTCTGGGACTTTGGGAAATGTTGTTCATATTGTGCCTGTTGCCCGGGGTAAAACCCTATGTTCCCCCAGTGTCTGGCAGGGTCGCCAAAAGTCATTACTCTATTTTCACCACCCACTTGAGGGAGAAATTGAGTTTGAAATGGGTTCCACTGATGAGGAGAGGGGATATAGTTCTGATGATGAGGAAGTATCAGAGGTTGAAAATTGGGATACTGATACAGGTGCGCTGACGAGTATTCTAAAACTTGCCTTGGAAAATCTGGGGCTATCATCAACAAGATCCAGGTACATGCTGGGTACAGGCTGGGTACAGGCTGGGTACAGGCTGGGTACATGCTGGGTACAGGCTGGGTACAGGCTGGGTACTTGCTGGGTACTTGCTGTGTACAGGCTGCAACATTTCAGTGTCATTTCTGCAGACAGACTAATGGCCCATCGGATTAACAGCGGGGGTGCCTGGCAGTCCCATTCAAACTGAATGGGACTGCCAGGGACCCCTGCTGTGTTAAGCCGATGGGCCATTAGTCTTTTTGCAGAAATGTCACTGAAATGTTGTACCCAGCCTGTACCCAGCCTGTACCCAGCCTGTACCCAGCCTGTACCCAGCCTGTACCCAGCAAGTACCCAGCCTGTACCCAGCCTGTACCCAGCCTGTACCCAGCATGTACCCAGCCTGTACCCAGCATGTACCTGGGTCTTGTTGGTGATAGCCCCAGATTTTCCAAGGCAAGTTTTAGAATACTCATCGGCGCACCTGTACCTCCCTAGAGGATTGGGATCCTGAAGTATTAGATGAGAAGTGGTATAAGCTAGGACAAATAGCTTACATCTCCAGGAAATGTCTTAAGGAAGTGTATGGGTATGATCCTCTACAACCAGTAGCATCCATGCCGGAATTATGGGCTGATTGTGAGTGTCCAGTGTGCCACCCAGAGTGTTATTGTACTTCTGCTCTAAACCCAGTGGACCATGCTGTGCGCAGGCCACCCTAAGAGGGTATAGCTAGCACAGGTAAATATATATCCTGAGGGTAGGGTTAATAAAGGAACCTGACCCCAGGCATCACTGTTAGTAGTGGATTCTCCACGTTGGAGAAATCCCAGTTATTGTAAGGCATCACCATTCTCAGATGGGTGGGTGTATAACATGCCAATGTATGACACTGTATATTACTAAAATGTCATTTTGTGTTTTGCACAGGTTGCTCACCTGCAGGATGGCCCAGCAAATTAGGTCCAAGAGGGGATTATTGTATTCCACCAGAGGGAGAGTGTAGCCCTGGGTAGTTCTGGGCTATTATTCGGCCCTCCTCCTGGCATTAATACCTAGTAAGGGCAGGTTTGCCAGGAGTAATCATGGGTTTTCCCCACACATGCTATGCAGTGAGTCAGTGAAGGTAGTGTCATCAGGCTCTGTGTTCAATTAGAGACACAGGGGTGGTGCTTATTGGAGCTACTTACTGCATGGCACTTCCTGATATAGTCAGTCTGTCCCTACCGTGAGAGGGGCAAGGTTACCCATACTAAGCTGTCAGGGCTCTGGCAGGCTTGAGGCCGGGGAGCGTGGGGTTAACCAATACCTCCTATTCTACCAGGGAATAGGGGAAGAGCAAGAACCACTCTTGGTGCCCTTGACTGGGAGTAAGTTCAGGGACATCCTAAGGGTGAGCACCTTAAGAAGAACTGCTGTGATTGTGACTGCTGAATCCAGGAACCAAATAAAAGCATCCTGGCCTTTTATGAAATACTTCCTGCCTGAGACTGAAGTATATCGGGAGGAGGGGGACGTGTTCTTTTGCAGATACTTCACCCCATACAGCTGGGGGCTGCACAAGATGGAGGCGCTGAACCTGTGAGTAGAATTTGGGCAAGACCCCAGAAGCCTGTCCTGTTCGTCCCCTATACCATCATGCGGGAGACTCAGGGTCACCAGCAGGTATGCACCACACTCAAAGTAGTAACCAGAGTAGCTATCCACACTCACTATGAACTTACTAACACTCACACTCACTAACAATCAATATATACTCCCACTCCCTATACACTCACTAACATTCACTAACACTCAGTCACATGCAGTATACATTCACTAACATTCACACGCACTATACACAGTCATTAACACACTCACTATATACACTTATAACACTCATTAACACACAATATACTCACACTCCCTATACACTCACTAACATACACACTATACATTCACACTCAATATATACTCACTAACATTATCTCTCACTAGCACTTACATTCACTATCAATCACACTCACTATCCACTCACTGCTTTTTAACTTGTTTATTAATGACCTTGAGGTTGGGATCGAGAGCAAAGTCTCCATCTTTGCTGATGATACTAAATTGTGTAAGGTAATAGAATCAGAGCAGGATGTAATTTCTCTTCAGAAGGACTTGGAGAGACTGGAAACGTGGGCAGGTAAATGGCAGATGAGGTTTAATACAGATAAATGTAAGGTTATGCATTTGGGATACAAGAATAAAAAGGAGACTTACAAATTCAATGGGGATAAATGAGGTCAATCCTTGATGGAGAAGGATTTAGAAGACATAAAAAAGACTTTATAGAACTAGAAAAAGAGCCACCAAATTTATGGAAAATCTGACTTATGAGGAGAGGCTAGCTAAATTAGATTTATTTACATTAAAAAAGAGGCGTCTAAGAGGGAATATGATAACTATATACAAATATATTCAGAGTCAATATAAGGAACTTTCAAAAGAACTATTCATCCCACGGGCAGTACTAACGACACCGGTTCATCCCTTAAGGTTGGAGGAAAGGAAATTTAACCAGCGACAAAGGAAATGGTTCTTTCCAGTAAGGGCAGTTACAGTGTGGAATCCATTACCCATTTATTTTTCCCCTTATGAGACATCTTTGCCTTTCTCTGAATAAAGTATCTGTTGTCTAAATTTAGCATACCTTGTAATCTATGGACGTACGTCTTTGTTCACCCTTTTTTTAGTTACTATCTAATGAACACTCAAAGTCACTAATCCTCACACTCACGTACTATATATTCACTATACACTCACTAAGCCAGCAACCATACTAAAGACAGGAACTTTCCCTCACCCCGTGGCAGGAGAAACAGGTGGGAATAATGGAAATGTTACCTGTAATATCTCTTGTGGTGGCCGTGTGGCTGACACCTGCATGGAAAAAACCATTAGGGCAATAAAAGCCAGGGGCAGGGAACACAAACCTACCATTCGTCGGTTCTGGGGACAGGGCAGGGTGCGGCAGCGGCATCGGTTCCGGGGGCAGGGCAGGGTGCGGCAGCGTCATCGGTTCCGGGGACAGGGCAGGGTGCGGCAGCGTCATCGGTTCCGGGGACAGGGCAGGGTGCGGCAGCGTCATCGGTTCCGGGGACAGGGCAGGGTGCGGCAGCATCATCAGTTCCGGGGACAGGGCAGGGTGTGGCAGCGTCATCGGTTCCCGGAGACAGGGCAGGGTGCGGCAGCGTCATCGGTTCCAGGGACAGGGCAGGGTGCGGCAGCGACATCGGTTCCGGGGGCAGGGCAGGGTGCGGCAGCATCGTCGGTTCCGGGGACAGGGCAGGGTGCGGCAGCGTCATCGGTTCCAGGGACAGGGCAGGGTGCGGCAGCATCGTCGGTTCCGCAGACAGGACAGGGTGCGGCAGCATCATCGGTTCCGGGGACAGGGCAGGGTGCGGCAGCGTCGTCGGTTCCGCAGACAGGGCAGGGTGCGGCAGCATCATCGGTTCCGGGGACAGGGCAGGGTGCGGCAGCGTCGTCGGTTCCGGGACAGGGCAGGGTGCGGCAGCGTCATCAGTTCCGGGGGCAGGGCAGGGTGCGGCAGCATCATCGGTACCAGGGACAGGGCAGGGTGCGGCAGCGTCGTCGGTTCCGGGGACAGGGCAGGGTGCGGCAGCGTCATCGGGTGCAGTTCCGGGGACAGGGCAGGGTGCGGCAGCGTCATCAGTTCCAGGGACGGCAGGGTGCGGCAGCAGCATCGGTTCCGGGGGCAGGGCAGGGTGCGGCAGCAGCATCGGTTCCGGGGGCAGGGCAGGGTGCGGCAGCATCATCGGTTCTGGGGACAGGGCAGGGTGCGGCAGCAGCATCGGTTCCGGGGGCAGGGCAGGGTGCGGCAGCGTCATCGGTTCCGGGGGCAGGGCAGGGTGCGGCAGCGTCATCGGTTCCGCAGACAGGGCAGGGTGCGGCAGCATCATCGGTTCCAGGGACAGGGCAGGGTGCGGCAGCAGCATCGGTTCCGCGGGCAGGGCAGGGTGCGGAAGCGTCATCGGTTCCAGGGACAGGGCAGCGTGCGGCAGCAGCATCGGTTCCGGGGGCAGGGCAGGGTGCGGCAGCGTCATCGGTTCCGGGGGCAGGGCAGGGTGCGGCAGCGTCATCGGTTCCGGGGGCAGGGCAGGGTGCGGCAGCGTCGTCGGTTCCAGGGACAGGGCAGGGTGCGGCAGCGTCATCGGTTCCGGGGACAGGGCAGGGTGCGGCAGCATCATCGGTTCCAGGGACAGGGCAGGGTGCGGCAGCATCATCGGTTCCCGGAGACAGGGCAGGGTGCGGCAGCGTCATCGGTTCCAGGGACAGGGCAGGGTGCGGCAGCATCATCAGTTCCGGGGGCAGGGCAGGGTGCGGCAGCGTCTTCGGTTCTGGGAGCAGGGCAGGGTGCGGCAGCGTCATCGGTTCCAGGGACAGGGCAAGGTGCGGCAGCATCATCGGTTCCGGAGATAGGGCAGGGTGCGGCAGGTCATCGGTTCCGGGGGCAGGGCAGGGTGCGGCAGCGTCATCGGTTCCGGGGATAGGGCAGGGTGCGGCAGCGTAATCGGTTCTAGGGACAGGGCAGGGTGCGGCAGCGTCATCGGTTCCAGGGACAGGGCAGGGTGCGGCAACGTCATCGGTTCCGGGGGCAGGGCAGGGTGCGGCAGTGTCGTCGGTTCCGGGGACAGGGCAGGGTGCGGCAGCATCATCGGTTCCGGGGGCAGGGCAGGGTGCGGCAGCATCGTCGGTTCCGGGGACAGGGCAGGGTGCGGCAGCGTCATCGGTTCCAGGGACAGGGCAGGGTGCGGCAGCATCATCGGTTCCAGGGACAGGGCAGGGTGCGGCAGCGTCGTCGGTTCCGCAGACAGGGCAGGGTGCGGCAGCATCATCGGTTCCAGGGACAGGGCAGGGTGCGGCAGCATCATCGGTTCCGGGGACAGGGCAGGGTGCGGCAGCGTCGTCGGTTCCGGGACAGGGCAGGGTGCGGCAGCGTCATCGGTTCCAGGGACAGGGCAGGGTGCGGCAGCATCATCGGTTCCGGGGACAGGACAGGGTGCGGCAGCATCATCGGTTCCGGGGACAGGGCAGGGTGCGGCAGCGTCATCGGTTCCGGGGACAGGGCAGGGTGCGGCAGCGTCGTCGGTTCCAGGGACAGGGCAGGGTGCGGCAGCGTCATCGGTTCCGGGGACAGGGCAGGGTGCGGCAGCGTCATCGGTTCCGGGGACAGGACAGGGTGCGGCAGCGTCGTCGGTTCCGCAGACAGGGCAGGGTGCGGCAGCGTCATCGGTTCCAGGGACAGGGCAGGGTGCGGCAGCATCATCGGTTCTGGGGACAGGGCAGGGTGCGGCAGCGTCATCAGTTCCGGGGACAGGGCAGGGTGCGGCAGCGTCATCGGTTCCAGGGACAGGGCAGGGTGCGGCAGCATCATCGGTTCCGGAGACAGGGCAGGGTGCGGCAGGTCATTGGTTCCGGGGGCAGGGCAGGGTGCGGAAGCATCGTCGGCTCCGGGGACAGGGCAGGGTGCGGCAGCGTCATCTGTTCTAGGGACAGGGCAGGGTGCGGCAGCGTCGTCGGTTCTGGGGACAGGACAGGGTGCGGCAGCATCATCGGTTCCGGGGACAGGGCAGGGTGCGGCAGCGTCATCGGTTCCGGGGACAGGGCAGGGTGCGGCAGCGTCGTCGGTTCCAGGGACAGGGCAGGGTGCGGCAGCGTCATCGGTTCCGGGGACAGGGCAGGGTGCGGCAGCGTCATCGGTTCCGGGGACAGGACAGGGTGCGGCAGCGTCGTCGGTTCCGCAGACAGGGCAGGGTGCGGCAGCGTCATCGGTTCCAGGGACAGGGCAGGGTGCGGCAGCATCATCGGTTCTGGGGACAGGGCAGGGTGCGGCAGCGTCATCAGTTCCGGGGACAGGGCAGGGTGCGGCAGCGTCATCGGTTCCAGGGACGGGCAGGGTGCGGCAGCATCATCGGTTCCGGAGACAGGGCAGGGTGCGGCAGGTCATTGGTTCCGGGGGCAGGGCAGGGTGCGGAAGCATCTTCGGCTACGGGGACAGGGCAGGGTGCGGCAGCATCATCTGTTCTAGGGACAGGGCAGGGTGCGGCAGCGTCGTCGGTTCTGGGGACAGGACAGGGTGCGGCAGCATCATCGGTTCCAGGGACAGGGCAGGGTGCGGCAGCGTCATCGGTTCCAGGGACAGGGCAGGGTGCGGCAGCATCATCGGTTCCGGAGACAGGGCAGGGTGCGGCAGGTCATCGGTTCCGGGGGCAGGGCAAGGTGCGGCAGCGTCATCGGTTCCGGGGACAGGGCAGGGTGCGGCAGCATCATCGTTTCTAGGGACAGGGCAGGGTGCGGCAGCGTCATCGGTTCCAGGGACAGGGCAGGGTGCGGCAGCGTCATCGGTTCCGGGGACAGGGCAGGGTGCGGCAGCGTCATCGGTTCCAGGGACAGGGCAGGGTGCGGCAGCGACATCGTTTCCGGGGGCAGGGCAGGGTGCGGCAGCATCGTCGGTTCCGGGGACAGGGCAGGGTGCGGCAGCGTCATCGGTTCCAGGGACAGGGCAGGGTGCGGCAGCGTCATCGGTTCCGCAGACAGGGCAGGGTGCGGCAGCATCATCGGTTCCAGGGACAGGGCAGGGTGCGGCAGCGTCATCGGTTCCAGGGACAGGGCAGGGTGCGGCAGCATCATCGGTTCCGGGGACTGGGCAGGGTGCGGCAGCGTCATCGGTTCCAGGTACAGGGCAGGGTGCGGCAGCATCATCGGTTCCAGGGACAGGGCAGGGTGCGGCAGCGTCATCGGTTCCGGGGACAGGGCAGGGTGCGGCAGCGTCGTCGGTTCCGGGACAGGGCAGGGTGCGGCAGCGTCATCAGTTCCGGGGGCAGGGCAGGGTGCGGCAGCGTCATCGGTTCCAGGGACAGGGCAGGGTGCGGCAGCAGCATCGGTTCCGGGAGCAGGGCAGGGTGCGGCAGCATCATCGGTTCCGGGGACAGGACAGGGTGCGGCAGCATCATCGGTTCCGGGGACAGGGCAGGGTGCGGCAGCGTCATCGGTTCCGGGGGCAGGGCAGGGTGCGGCAGCGTCGTCGGTTCCAGGGACAGGGCAGGGTGCGGCAGCGTCATCGGTTCCGGGGACAGGACAGGGTGCGGCAGCGTCGTCGGTTCCGCAGACAGGGCAGGGTGCGGCAGCGTCATCAGTTCCAGGGACAGGGCAGGGTGCGGCAGCATCATCGGTTCTGGGGACAGAGCAGGGTGCGGCAGCGTCATCGGTTCCGGGAGCAGGGCAGGGTGCGGCAGCGTCATCGGGGCCGGGGGCAGGGCAGGGTGCGGCAGCGTCATCGGTTCATGGGACAGGGCAGGTTGCGGCAGCGTCGTCGGTTCTAGGGACAGGGCAGGGTGCGGCAGCGTCGTCGGTTCCGGGGACAGGACAGGGTGCGGCAGCATCATCGGTTCCAGGGACAGGGCAGGGTGTGGCAGCGTCATCGGTTCCAGAGACAGGACAGGGTGCGGCAGCATCATCAGTTCCGGGAGCAGGGCAGGGTGCGGCAGCATCATCGGTTCCGGGGACAGGGCAGTGTGTGGAAGCATCATCGGTTCCGGGGACAGGGCAGTGTGCGGAAGCATCATCGGTTCCGGGGACAGGGCAGGGTGCGGCAGCATCATCAGTTACGGGAGCAGGGCAGGGTGCGGCAGCATCATCGGTTCCGGGGACAGGGCAGTGTGCGGAAGCATCATCAGTTCCGGGGACAGGGCAGGGTGCGGCAGCATCATCGGTTCCGGGGACAGGGCAGGGTGCGGCAGGTCATCGGTTCCGGGGACAGGGCAGGGTGCAACAGCGTCATCAGTTCCAGGGACAGGGCAGGGTGCGGCAGCATCATCGGTTCTGGGGACAGGGCAGGGTGCGGCAGCGTCATCGGTTCCAGGGGCAGGACAGGGTGCGGCAGCGTCATCGGTTCCGGGGGCAGGGCAGGGTGCGGCAGCATCATCGGTTCCGGGGACAGGGCAGGGTGCGGCAGCATCATCGGTTCCGGGGACAGGGCAGGGTGCGGCAGCGTCATCGGTTCCAGGGGCAGGGCAGGGTGCGGCAGCATCATCGGTTCTGGGTACAGGGCAGGGTGCGGCAGCGTCATCAGTTCCAGGGGCAGGGCAGGGTGCTGCAGCGTCATCGGTTCCGGGGGCAGGGCAGGGTGCAGCAACGTCATCGGTTCCGGGGGCAGGGCAGGGTGCAGCAGCGTCACGGTTCCAGGGACAGGGCAGGGTGCGGCAGCGTCATCGGTTCCGGGGGCAGGGCAGGTTGCGGCAGCGTCATCGGTTCCGGGAACATGGCAGGGTGCGGCAGCGTCATCGGTTCTGGGGGCAGGGCAGGGTGCGGCAGCGTCACGGTTCCAGGGGCAGGGCAGGGTGCGGCAGCGTCATCGGTTCTGGGGGCAGGGCAGGTTGCGGCAGCGTCATCGGTTCCGGGGACAGGGCAGGGTGCTGCAGCGTCATCAGTTCCGGGACAGGGCAGGGTGCGGCAGCATCATCGGTTCCTGGAACAAGGCAGGGTGCGGCAGCGTCATCGGTTCCGGGGGCAGGGCAGGGTGCGGCAGCGTCATCGGTTCCGGGGACAGGGCAGGGTGCGGCAGCATCATCAGTTCCGGGGACAGGGCAGGGTGCGGCAGCATCATCGGTTCCGGGGACAGGGCAGGGTGCGGCAGCATCATCGGTTCCGGGGGCAGGGCAGGGTGCGGCAGCGTCATCGGTTCCGGGGGCAGGGCAGGGTGCGGCAGCATCATCGGTTCCGGGGACAGGGCAAGGTGCGGCAGCGTCATCGGTTCCGGGGAAAGGGCAGGGTGCGGCAGCGTCATCGGTTTCGGGGGCAGGGCAGGGTGCGGCAGCATCATCGGTTCCGGGGACAGGGCAGGGTGTGGCAGCATCATCGGTTCCGGGGGCAGGTCAGGGTGCGGCAGCGTCATCAGTTCCAGGGACAGGGCAGGGTGCGGCAGCGTCATCGGTTCCGGGGACAGGGCAGGGTGCGGCAGCGTCGTCGGTTCCGGGGACAGGGCAGGGTGCGGCAGCATCATCGGTTCCGGGGACAGGGCAGGGTGCGGCAGCATAATCAGTTCCAGGGACAGGGCAGGGTGCGGCAGCATCATCGGTTCCAGGGACAGGGCAGGATGCGGCAGCATCATCGGTTCCAGGGACAGGGCAGGGTGCGGTAGCGGCATCGGTTCCGGGGGCAGGGCAGGGTGCGGCAGCATCATCGGTTCCGGGGGCAGGGCAGGGTGCGGCAGCGTCATCGGTTCTGGGGACAGGGCAGGGTGCGGCAGCGTCATCGGTTCCGGGGGCAGGGCAGGGTGCGGCAGCGTCATCAGTTCCGGGGACAGGGCAGGGTGCGGCAGCGTCATCGGTTCCGGGGGCAGGGCAAGGTGCGGCAGCATCATCGGTTCCAGGGACAGGGCAGGGTGCGGCAGCGTCATCGGTTCCAGGGACAGGGCAGTGTGCGGCAGCATCATCAGTTCCGGGGACAGGGCAGGGTGCGGCAGCGTCATCGGTTCCGGGGACAGGGCAGGGTGCGGCAGCATCATCAGTTCCGGGGACAGGGCAGGGTGCGGCAGCGTCATCGGTTCCGGGGACAGGGCAGGGTGCGGCAGCGTCATCAGTTCCGGGGGCAGGGCAGGGTGCGGCAGCATCATCGGTTCCGGGGACAGGGCAGATTGCGGCAGCGTCATCGGTTCCGGGGGCAGGGCAGGGTGCGGCAGCGTCATCGGTTCTGGGGACAGGGCAGGGTGGGGCAGCATCATCGGTTCTGGGGACAGGCCAGGGTGCGGCAGCATCAGTTCCGGGGGCAGGGCAGGGTGCGGCAGCATAGTCGGTTCCGGAGACAGGGCAAGGATTGGCAGCGTCGTCGGTTCCGGAGACAGGGCAGGGTGCGACAGCGTCATCAGTTCCGGGGGCAGGGCAGGGTGCCGCAGCGTCGTCGGTTCCGGGGACAGGGCAGTGTGCAGCAGCGTCATCAGTTCCGGGGACAGGGCAGTTAACTTTTGATCACAGTGCTTATGCTCAATCATCCGGCTGCCCTTCATGACCTTTTTGCCTAGCAGATGGAGTCTGCATTTTAAGAGCAGATCCAAAATACCATACATATACACTTCAATATCTACACATATTAATAAGTTCCATTCTGGTGGGCTCAGTGGGTCGAAATTTGCCTGTTTTTAATGCCTACAGTGACTCCACATATTGGCCAAATTTCAACTCTGTGACCTCCAGAACTGGAGATACAGAAATGCACTTTAAAACATTAAAATACAGGATTATAATGAAACATGGGAACAGGGGAACATACAGTTTCCTGACATGACAAGGTGTAAGCCACATTCCTGGACCGCAGTCCAGTTAACCCCTTGCCTCCCTCGTGAGGTCAGGGGGTGGCCATATGGGGTGCAACCCCTTTAATACCGGGCCAACCCCCCTCTCCCTCTACACCATCCATGTGCTCTAATAGTATCTGTATAACAGGACCTCCACCACCGAGGTCACCACATCCCATTCATGTGCTCTAATAGCATCTGTATCACAGGACCTCCACCGCCAAGGTAACCACATCCCATCCATGTGCTCTAATAGTATCTGTATCACAGGACCTCCACCGCCGAGGTCGCCACATCCCATCCATGTGCTCTAATAGAATCTGTATCACAGGACCTCCACCACCAAGGTCACCACATCCCATCCATGTGCTCTAATAGTATCTGTATCACAGGACCTCCACCGCCGAGGTCGCCACATCCCATCCATATGATCTAACAGCATCTGTATCACAGGACCTCCACCGCCGAGGTCGCCACATCCCATCCATGTGCTCTAATAGTATCTGTATCACAGGACCTCCACCGCCGAGGTCCCCACATCCCATCCATGTGCTCTAATAGCATCTGTATCACAGGACCTCCACCGCCGAGGTCGCCACATCCCATCCATAAGATCTAATAGCATCTGTATCACAGGACCTCCACCGCCGAGGTCGCCACATCCCATCCATGTGCTCTAATAGTATCTGTATCACAGGACCTCCACCGCCGAGGTCGCCACATCCCATCCATGTGCTCTAATAGTATCTGTATCACAGGACCTCCACCGCCGAGGTCCCCACATCCCATCCATGTGCTCTAATAGTATCTGTATCACAGGACCTCCACCGCCGAGGTCCCCACATCCCATCCATGTGCTCTAATAGTATCTGTATCACAGGACCTCCACCGCCGAGGTCGCCAGCTCCCATCCATGTGCTCTAATAGTATCTGTATCACAGGACCTCGACCGCAGAGGTCCCCACATCCCATCCATGTGCTCTAATAGTATCTGTATCACAGGACCTCCACCGCCGAGGTCCCCACATCCCATCCATGTGCTCTAATAGTATCTGTATCACAGGACCTCCACCGCCGAGGTCCCCACATCCCATCCATGTGCTCTAATAGTATCTGTATCACAGGACCTCCACCGCCGAGGTAACCACATTCCATACATGTGCTCTAATAGTATCTGAATCAAAGGACCTCCACCGCCGAGGTCACCACATCCCATCCATGTGCTCTAATAGTATCTGTATCACAGGACCTCCACCGCCGAGGTCGCCAGATCCCATCCATGTGCTCTAATAGCATCTGTATCACAGGACCTCCACCGCCGAGGTCGCAAGCTCCCATCCATGTGCTCTAATAGCATCTGTATCACAGGACCTCCACCGCCGAGGTCATCAGCTCCCATCCATGTGTTCTAATAGGATCTGTATCACAGGACCTCCACCGCCGAGGTCATCAGCTCCCATCCATGTGCTCTAATAGTATCTGTATCACAGGACCTCCACCGCCGAGTTCACCACATCCCATCCATGTGCTCTAATAGTATCTGTATCACAGGACCTCCACCGCCGAGGTCCCCACATCCCATCCATGTGCTCTAATAGAGTCTGTATCAAAGGACCTCTACCGCCGAGGTCCCCACATCCCATCCATATACTCTAATAGCATCTGTATCACAGGACCTCCACCACCAAGGTCGCCACATCCCATCCATGTGCTCTAATAGCGTCTGTATCACAGGACCTTCACCGCCGAGGTCACCACATCCCATCCATGTGCTCTAATAGTATCTGTATCACAGGACCTCCACCGCCGAGGTCGCCACATCCCATCCATGTGCTCTAATAGTATCTGTATCACAGGACCTCCACCGCCGAGGTCGCCACATCCCATCCATGTGCTCTAATAGTATCTGTATCACAGGACCTCCACCGCCGAGGTCACCACATCCCATCCATGTGCTCTAATAGCATCTGTATCACAGGACCTCCACCGCCGAGGTCGCCAGCTCCCATCCATGTGCTCTAATAGTATCTGTATCACAGGACCTCCACCGCCGAGGTCACCACATCCCATCCATGTGCTCTAATAGTATCTGTATCACAGGACATCCACCGCCGAGGTCGCCACATCCCATCCATGTGCTCTAATAGCATCTGTATCACAGGACCTCCACCGCCGATGTCACCACATCCCATCCATGTGCTCTAATAGCATCTGTATCACAGGACCTCCACCGCCGAGGTCGCCAGCTCCCATCCATGTGCTCTAATAGAATCTGTATAACAGGACCTCCACCACCAAGGTCACCACATCCCATCCATGTGCTTTAATAGTATCTGTATCACAGGACCTCCACCGCCGAGGTCCCCACATCCCATCCATGTGCTCTAATAGCATCTGTATCACAGGACCTCCACCGCCGAGGTCGCCACATCCCATCCATATGCTCTAATAGCATCTGTATCACAGGACCTCCACCGCCGAGGTCGCCACATCCCATCCATGTGCTCTAATAGTATCTGTATCACAGGACCTCCACCGCCGAGGTCGCCACATCCCATCCATGTGCTCTAATAGTATCTGTATCACAGGACCTCCACCGCCGAGGTCGCCACATCCCATCCATGTGCTCTAATAGCATCTGTATCACAGGACCTCCACCGCCGAGGTCGCCACATCCCATCCATGTGCTCTAATAGTATCTGTATCACAGGACCTCCACCGCCGAGGTCGCCACATCCCATCCATGTGCTCTAATAGTATCTGTATCACAGGACCTCCACCGCCGAGGTCGCCACATCCCATCCATGTGCTCTAATAGTATCTGTATCACAGGACCTCCACCGCCGAGGTCGCCACATCCCATCCATGTGCTCTAATAGTATCTGTATCACAGGACCTCCACCGCCGAGGTCCCCACATCCCATCCATGTGCTCTAATAGTGTCTGTATCACAGGACCTCCACCGCCGAGGTAACCATATTCCATCCATGTGCTCTAATAGTATCTGAATCAAAGGACCTCCACCGCCGAGGTCACCACATCCCATCCATGTGCTCTAATAGTATCTGTATCACAGGACCTCCACCGCCGAGGTCGCCACATCCCATCCATGTGCTCTAATAGGATCTGTATCACAGGACCTCCACCGCCGAGGTCGCCAGATCCCATCCATGTGCTCTAATAGCATCTGTATCACAGGACCTCCACCGCCGAGGTCATCAGCTCCCATCCATGTGTTCTAATAGGATCTGTATCACAGGACCTCCACCGCCGAGGTCATCAGCTCCCATCCATGTGCTCTAATAGGATCTGTATCACAGGACCTCCACCGCCGAGGTCACCACATCCCATCCATGTGCTCTAATAGTATCTGTATCACAGGACCTCCACCGCCGAGGTCGCCACATCCCATCCATGTGCTCTAATAGCATCTGTATCACAGGACCTCCACCACCGAGGTCGCCACATCCCATCCATGTGCTCTAATAGCATCTGTATCACAGGACCTCCACCGCCGAGGTCACCAGATCCCATCCATGTGCTCTAATAGTATCTGTATCACAGGACCTCCACCGCCGAGGTCACCACATCCCATCCATGTGCTCTAATAGTATCTGTATCACAGGACCTCCAACGCCGAGGTCCCCACATCCCATCCATGTGCTCTAATATGATCTGTATGACAGGACCTCCACCGCCGAGGTCGCCACATCCCATCCATGTGCTCTAATAGAGTCTGTATCAAAGGACCTCTACCGCCGAGGTCCCCACATCCCATCCATATACTCTAATAGTATCTGTATCACAGGACCTCCACCGCCGAGGTCGCCACATCCCATCCATGTGCTCTAATAGCGTCTGTAACACAGGACCTTCACCGCCGAGGTCACCACATCCCATCCATGTGCTCTAATAGTATCTGTATCACAGGACCTCCACCGCCGAGGTCGCCAGCTCCCATCCATGTGCTCTAATAGTATCTGTATCACAGGACCTCCACCGCCGAGGTCACCACATCCCATCCATGTGCTCTAATAGTATCTGTATCACAGGACCTCCACTGCCGAGGTCGCCACATCCCATCCATGTGCTCTAATAGCATCTGTATCAAAGGACCTCCACCGCCGAGGTCCCCACATCCCATCCATGTGCTCTAATAGTATCTGTATCACAGGACCTCCACCGCCGAGGTCGCCACATCCCATCCATGTGCTCTAATAGTAATTGTATCACAGGACCTCCACCGCCGAGGTCGCCACATCCCATCCATGTGCTCTAATAGTGTCTATCACAGGACCTCCATCGCCGAGGTCACCAGCTCCCATCCATGTGCTCTAATAGTATCTGTATAACAGGACCTCCACCACCGAGGTCACCACATCCCATCCATGTGCTCTAATAGTATCTGTATCACAGAACCTCCACCGCCGAGGTCGCCACATCACATCCATGTGCTCTAATAGTATCTGTATCACAGGACCTCCACCGCCGAGGTCGCCACATCCCATCCATGTGCTCTAATAGTATCTGTATCACAGGACCTCCACCGCCGAGGTCGCCACATCCCATCCATGTGCTCTAATAGCATCTGTATCACAGGACCTCCACCGCCGAGGTCATCAGCTCCCATCCATGTGCTCTAATAGCATCTGTATCACAGGACCTCCACCGCCGATGTAACCACATCCCATCAATGTGCTCTAATAGCATCTGTATCACAGGACCTCCACCGCCGAGGTCGCCACATCCCATCCATGTGCTCTAAAAGGATCTATATCACAGGACCTCCACCGCCGAGGTCGCCAGCTCCCATCTATGTGCTCTAATAGTGTCTGTATCACAGGACCTCCACCGCTGTGGTCGCCACATCCCATCCATGTGCTCTAATAGTATCTGTATCACAGGACCTCCACCGCCGAGGTCCCCACATCCCATCCATGTGCTCTAATAGTATCTGTATCACAGGACCTCCACCGCCGAGGTCCCCACATCCCATCCATGTGCTCTAATAGTATCTGTATCACAGGACCTCCACCGCCGAGGTCCCCACATCCCATCCATGTGCTCTAATAGTATCTGTATCACAGGACCTCCACCGCCGAGGTCGCCACATCCCATCCATGTGCTCTAATAGCATCTGTATCACAGGACCTCCACCGCCGAGGTCGCCACATCCCATCCATGTGCTCTAAAAGGATCTATATCACAGGACCTCCACCGCCGAGGTCGCCAGCTCCCATCTATGTGCTCTAATAGTGTCTGTATCACAGGACCTCCACCGCTGTGGTCGCCACATCCCATCCATGTGCTCTAATAGTATCTGTATCACAGGACCTCCACCGCCGAGGTCCCCACATCCCATCCATGTGCTCTAATAGTATCTGTATCACAGGACCTCCACCGCCGAGGTCCCCACATCCCATCCATGTGCTCTAATAGTATCTGTATCACAGGACCTCCACCGCCGAGGTCCCCACATCCCATCCATGTGCTCTAATAGTATCTGTATCACAGGACCTCCACCGCCGAGGTCGCCACATCCCATCCATGTGCTCTAATAGTATCTGTATCACAGGACCTCCACCGCCGAGTTCGCCACATCCCATCCATGTGCTCTAATAGGATCTGTATCACAGGACCTCCACCGCCGAGGTCGCCAGATCCCATCCATGTGCTCTAATAGCATTTGTATCACAGGACCTCCACCGCCGAGGTCGCCAGCTCCCATCCATATGCTCTAATAGCATCTGTATCACAGGACCTCCACCGCCGAGGTCATCAGCTCCCATCCATGTGTTCTAATAGGATCTGTATCACAGGACCTCCACCGCCGAGGTCATCAGCTCCCATCCATGTGCTCTAATAGGATCTGTATCACAGGACCTCCACCGCCGAGGTCGCCAGCTCCCATCCATGTGCTCTAGTAGCATCTGTATCACAGGACCTCCACCGCCGAGGTCCCCACATCCCATCCATGTGCTCTAATAGCATCAGTATCACAGGACCTCCACCGCCGAGGTCACCACATCCCATCCATGTGCTCTAATAGTATCTGTATCAGAGGACCTCCACCGCCGAGGTCATCAGCTCCCATCCATGTGCTCTAATAGTATCTGTATCACAGGACCTCCACCGCCGAGGTTGCCAGCTCCCATCCATGTGCTCTAATAGCATCTGTATCACAGGACCTCCACCGTCGAGGTCACCACATCCCATCCATGTGCTCTAATAGTATCTGTATCACAGGACCTCCACCGCCGAGGTCATCAGCTCCCATCCATGTGCTCTAATAGTATCTGTATCACAGGACCTCCACCGCCGAGGTCGCCACATCCCATCCATGTGCTCTAATAGGATCTGTATCACAGAACCTCCACCGCCGAGGTCACCACATCCCATCCATGTGTTCTAAGAGCATCTGTATCACAGGACCTCCACCGCCGAGGTCACCACATCCCATCCATGTGCTCTAATAGTATCTGTATCACAGGACCTCCACCGCCGAGGTCATCAGCTCCCATCCATGTGCTCTAATAGTATCTGTATCACAGGACCTCCACCGCTGAGGTCGCCACATCCCATCCATGTGCTCTAATAGGATCTGTATCACAGGACCTCCACCGCCGAGGTCGCCACATCCCATCCATGTGCTCCAATAGGATCTGTATCACAGGACCTCCACCGCCGAGGTTCCCACATCCCATCCATGTGCTCTAATAGTATCTGTATAACAGGACCTCCACCACCGAGGTCACCACATCCCATCCATGTGCTCTAATAGTATCTGTATCACAGGACCTCCACCGCCGAGGTCGCCACATCACATCCATGTGCTCTAATAGTATCTGTATCACAGGACCTCCACCGCCGAGGTCGCCACATCCCATCCATGTGCTCTAATAGTATCTGTATCACAGGACCTCCACCACCGAGGTCGCCACATCCCATCCATGTGCTCTAATAGCATCTGTATCACAGGACCTCCACCGCCGAGGTCATCAGCTCCCATCCATGTGCTCTAATAGCATCTGTATCACAGGACCTCCACCGCCGATGTCACCACATCCCATCCATGTGCTCTAATAGCATCTGTATCACAGGACCTCCACCGCCGAGGTCGCCAGCTCCCATCCATGTGCTCTAATAGCATCTGTATCACAGGACCTCCACCGCCGAGGTCCCCACATCCCATCCATGTGCTCTAATAGCATCTGTATCACAGGACCTCCACCGCCGAGGTCACCACATCCCATCCATGTGCTCTAATAGTATCTGTATCACAGGACCTCCACCGCCGAGGTCGCCACATCCCATCCATGTGCTCTAAAAGGATCCATATCACAGGTCCTCCACCGCCGAAGTCGCCAACTCCCATCCATGTGCTCTAATAGTGTCTGTATCACAGAACCTCCACCGCTGTGGTCGCCACATCCCATCCATGTGCTCTAATAGCATCTGTATCACAGGACCTCCACCGCCGAGGTCGCCACATCCCATCCATGTGCTCTAATAGTATCTGTATCACAGGACCTCCACCGCCGAGGTCCCCACATCCCATCCATGTGCTCTAATAGTATCTGTATCACAGGACCTCCACCGCCGTGGTCCCCACATCCCATCCATGTGCTCTAATAGCGTCTGTATCACAGGACCTCCACCGCTGAGGTCACCACATCCCATCCATGTGCTCTAATAGCATCTGTATCACAGGACCTCCACCGCCGAGGTCGCCACATCCCATCCATGTGCTCTAATAGTATCTGTATCACAGGACCTCCACCGCCGAGGTCACCATATCCCATCCATCTGCTCTAATAAAATCTGTATCACAGGACCTCCACCGCTGAGGTCGCCAGCTCCCATCCATGTGCTCTAATAGTATCTGTATAACAGGACCTCCACCACCGAGGTCACCACATCCCATCCATGTGCTCTAATAGTATCTGTATCACAGGACCTCCACCGCGGAGGTCACCACATCCCGTCCATGTGCTCTAATAGCATCTGTATCACAGGACCTCCACCGCCGAGGTCACCATATCCCATCCATCTGCTCTAATAAAATCTGTATCACAGGACCTCCACCGCTGAGGTCGCCAGCTCCCATCCATGTGCTCTAATAGTATCTGTATAACAGGACCTCCACCACCGAGGTCACCACATCCCATCCATGTGCTCTAATAGTATCTGTATCACAGGACCTCCACCGCCGAGGTCACCACATCCCGTCCATGTGCTCTAATAGCATCTGTATCACAGGACCTCCACCGCCGAGGTCACCACATCCCATCCATGTGCTCTAATAGGATCTGTATCACAGGACCTCCACCGCCGAGGTCGCCAGCTCCCATCCATGTGCTCTAATAGTGTCTGTATCACAGGACCTCCACCGCTGAGGTCGCCACATCCCATCCATGTGCTCTAATAGTGTCTGTATCACAGGACCTCCACCGCCGAGGTAGCCACATTCCCTCCATGTGCTCTAATAGCATCTGTATCACAGGACCTCCACCGCCGAGGTCGCCAGCTCCCATCCATGTGCTCTAATAGTATCTGTATCACAGGACCTCCACCGCCGAGGTCGCCACATCCCATCCATGTGCTCTAATAGGATCTGTATCACAGGACCTCCACCGCCGAGGTCGCCAGCTCCCATCCATGTGCTCTAATAGTGTCTGTATCACAGGACCTCCACCGCTGAGGTCGCCACATCCCATCCATGTGCTCTAATAGTGTCTGTATCACAGGACCTCCACCGCCGAGGTAGCCACATTCCATCCATGTGCTCTAATAGCATCTGTATCACAGGACCTCCACCGCCGAGGTCGCCACATCCCATCCATGTGCTCTAATAGTATCTGTATCACAGGACCTCCACCGCTGAGGTCACCACATCCCATCCATGTGCTCTAATAGCATCTGTATCACAGGACCTCCACAGCAGAGGTTACCACATCCCATCCATGTGCTCTAATAGCATCTGTATCACAGGACCTCCACCGCCGAGGTCACCACATCCCATCCATGTGCTCTAATAGTTTCTGTACCACAGGACCTCCACCGCCGAGGTCATCAGCTCCCATCCATGTGCTCTAATAGTATCTGTATCACAGGACCTCCACCGCCGAGGTCGCCAGCTCCCATCCATGTGCTCTAATAGCATCTGTATCACAGAACCTCCACCGCCGAGGTCACCACATCCCATCCATGTGCACTAATAGCATCTGTATCACAGGACCTCCACCGCCGAGGTCACCACATCCCATCCATGTGCTCGAATAGTATCTGTATCACAGGACCTCCACCGCCGAGGTCATCAGCTCCCATCCATGTGCTCTAATAGTATCTGTATCACAGGACCTCCACCGCCGAGGTCGCCACATCCCATCCATGTGCTCTAATAGGATCTGTATCACAGGACCTCCACTGCCGAGGTCGCCAGCTCCCATCCATGTGCTCTAATAGTGTCTGTATCACAGGACCTCCACCGCTGAGGTCGCCACATCCCATCCATGTGCTCTAATAGTGTTTGTATTACAGGACCTCCACCGCCGAGGTCGCCACATTCCATCCATGTGCTCTAATAGCATCTGTATCACAGGACCTCCACCGCCGAGGTCATCAGCTCCCATCCATGTGCTCTAATAGTATCTGTATCACAGGACCTCCACCGCCGAGGTCGCCACATCCCATCCATGTGCTCTAATAGGATCTGTATCACAGGACCTCCACCGCCGAGGTCGCCAGCTCCCATCCATGTGCTCTAATAGTGTCTGTATCACAGGACCTCCATCGCTGAGGTCGCCACATCCCATCCATGTGCTCAAATAGTGTCTGTATCACAGGACCTCCACCGCCGAGGTCGCCACATTCCATCCATGTGCTCTAATAGTATCTGTATCACAAGACCTCCACCGTCGAGGTCACCACATCCCATCCATGTGCTCTAATAGCATCTGTATCACAGGACCTCCACGGCCGAGGTCGCCACATCCCATCCATGTGCTCTAATAGCGTCTGTATCACAGGACCTCCACCGCCGAGGTCACCACATCCCATCCATGTGCTCTAATAGCATCTGTATCACAGGACCTCCACCGCCGAGGTCACCACATCCCATCCATGTGCTCTAATAGTATCTGTATCACAGGACCTCCACCGCCGAGGTCATCAGCTCCCATCCATGTGCTCTAATAGTATCTGTATCACAGGACCTCCACCGCCGAGGTCGCCAGCTCCCATCCATGTGCTCTAATAGTGTCTGTATCACAGGACCTCCACCGCTGAGGTCGCCACATCCCATCCATGTGCTCTAATAGTGTCTGGATCACAGGACCTCCACCGCCGAGGTCGCCACATTCCATCCATGTCCTCTAATAGTATCTGTATCACAGGACCTCCACCGCCGAGGTCCCCACATCTCATCCATGTGCTCTAATAGCATCTGTATCACAAGACCTCCACCGCCGAGGTCACCACATCCCATCCATGTGCTCGAATAGCGTCTATATCAAGGGACCTCCACCGCCGAGGTCACCACATCCCATCCATGTGCTCTAATAGCATCTGTATCACAGGACCGCCACCGCAGAGGTAACCACATCCCATCCATGTGCTCTAATAGCATCTGTATCACAGGACCTCCCACGCTGAGGTCGCCAGCTCCCATCCATGTTCTCTAATAGCATCTGTATCACAGAACCTCCACCGCCGAGGTCACCACATCCCATTCATGTGTTCTAAGAGCATCTGTATCACAGGACCTCCACCGCCGAGGTCGCCACATCCCATCCATGTGCTCTAATAGGATCTGTATCACAGGACCTCCACCGCCGAGGTCGCCAGCTCCCATCCATGTGCTCTAATAGTGTCTGTATCCCAAGACCTCCACCGCTGAGGTCACAACATCCCATCCATGTGCTCTAATAGTGTCTGTATTACAGGACCTACACCGCCGAGGTCGCCACATTCCATCCATGTGCTCTAATAGCATCTGTATCACAGGACCTCCACCGCCGAGGTCGCCACATCCCATCCATGTGGTCTAATAGCGTCTGTATCACAGGACCTCCACCGCCAATGTCAACACATCCCATCCATGTGCTCTAATAGCATCTGTATCACAGGACCTCCACCGCAGAGGTCACCACATCCCATCCATGTGCTCTAATAGCATCTGTATCACAGGACCTCCACCGCCGAGGTTACCACATCCCATCCATGTGCTCTAAAAGTATCTGTATCACAGGACCTCCACCGCCGAGGTCACCACATCCCATCCATGTGCTCTAATAGTATCTGTATCACAGGACCTCCACCGCCGAGGTCGCCACATCCCATCCATGTGCTCTAATAGCGTCTGTATCACAGGACCTCCACCGCCGAGGTCGCCAGCTCCCATCCATGTGCTCTAATCGTGTCTGTATCACAGGACCTCCACCGCCGAGGTCACCACATCCCATCCATGTGCTCTAATAGCATCTGTATCACAGGACCTCCACCGCCGAGGTCACCACATCCCATCCATGTGCTCTAATAGTATCTGTATCACAGGACCTCCACCGCCGAGGTCCCCACATCCCATCCATGTGCTCTAATAGTATCTGTATCACAGGACCTCCACCGCCGAGGTCACCACATCCCATCCATGTGCTCTAATAGCATCTGTATCACAGGACCTCCACCGCCGAGGTCACCACATCCCATCCATGTGCTCTAATTGTATCTGTATCACAGGACCTCCACCACCGAGGTCCCTACATCCCATCCATGTGCTCTAATAGCATCTGTACCACAGGACCTCCACCGCCGAGGTCGCCAGCTCCCATCCATGTGATCTAATAGTATCTGTATCACAGGACCTCCACCGCCGAGGTCACCACATCCCATCCATGTGCTCTAATAGTATCTGTATCACAGGACCTCCACCGCCGAGGTCGCCACATCCCATCCATGTGCTCTAAAAGGATCTATATCACAGGACCTCCACCGCCGAGGTCGCCAGCTCCCATCCATATGCTCTAATAGTGTCTGTATCACAGGACCTTCACCGCTGTGGTCGCCACATCCCATCCATGTGCTCTAATAGTGTCTGTATCACAGGACCTCCACCGCCGAGGTAGCCACATTCCATCCATGTGCTCTAATAGCATCTGTATCACAGGACCTCCACCGCCAAGGTCACCACATCCCATCAATGTGCTCTAATAGCATCTGTATCACAGGACCTCCACCGCCGAGGTCGCCACATCCCATCCATGTGCTCTAATAGTATCTGTATCACAGGACCTCCACCGCCGAGGTCACCATATCCCATCCATGTGCTCTAATAAAATCTGTATCACAGGACCTCCACCGCTGAGGTCGCCAGCTCCCATCCATGTGCTCTAATAGTATCTGTATCACAGGACCTCCACCGCCGAGGTCACCACATCCCATCCATGTGCTCTAATAGTATCTGTATCACATGACCTCCACCGCCGAGGTCATCAGCTCCCATCCATGTGTTCTAATAGGATCTGTATCACAGGACCTCCACCGCCGAGGTCATCAGCTCCCATCTATGTGCTCTAATAGGATCTGTATCACAGGACCTCCACCGCTGAGGTCATCAGCTCCCATCCATGTGCTCTAATAGGATCTGTATCACAGGACCTCCACCGCCGAGGTCACCACATCCCATCCATGTGCTCTAATAGTATCTGTATCACAGGACCTCCACCGCCGAGGTCGCCACATCCCATCCATGTGCTCTAATAGCATCTGTATCACAGGACCTCCACCGCCGAGGTCGCCACATCCCATCCATGTGCTCTAATAGCATCTGTATCACAGGACCTCCACCGCCGAGGTCACCAGATCCCATCCATGTGCTCTAATAGTATCTGTATCACAGGACCTCCACCGCCGAGTTCACCACATCCCATCCATGTGCTCTAATAGTATCTGTATCACAGGACCTCCACCGCCGAGGTCCCCACATCCCATCCATGTGCTCTAATTGAGTCTGTATCAAAGGACCTCTACCGCCGAGGTCCCCACATCCCATCCATATACTCTAATAGCATCTGTATCACAGGACCTCCACCACCAAGGTCGCCACATCCCATCCATGTGCTCTAATAGTATCTGTATCACAGGACCTCCACCGCCGAGGTCGCCACATCCCATCCATGTGCTCTAATAGTATCTGTATCAGAGGACCTCCACCGCCGAGGTCGCCACATCCCATCCATGTGCTCTAATAGTATCTGTATCACAGGACCTCCACCGCCGAGGTCGCCACATCCCATCCATGTGCTCTAATAGTATCTGTATCACAGGACCTCCACCACCGAGGTCCCCACATCCCATCCATGTGCTCTAATAGTGTCTGTATCACAGGACCTCCACCGCCGAGGTAACCATATTCCATCCATGTGCTCTAATAGTATCTGAATCAAAGGACCTCCACCGCCGAGGTCACCACATCCCATCCATGTGCTCTAATAGTATCTGTATCACAGGACCTCCACCGCCGAGGTCGCCACATCCCATCCATGTGCTCTAATAGGATCTGTATCACAGGACCTCCACCGCCGAGGTCGCCAGATCCCATCCATGTGCTCTAATAGCATCTGTATCACAGGACCTCCACCGCCGAGGTCATCAGCTCCCATCCATGTGTTCTAATAGGATCTGTATCACAGGACCTCCACCGCCGAGGTCATCAGCTCCCATCCATGTGCTCTAATAGGATCTGTATCACAGGACCTCCACCGCCGAGGTCACCACATCCCATCCATGTGCTCTAATAGTATCTGTATCACAGGACCTCCACCGCCGAGGTCGCCACATCCCATCCATGTGCTCTAATAGCATCTGTATCACAGGACCTCCACCACCGAGGTCGCCACATCCCATCCATGTGCTCTAATAGCATCTGTATCACAGGACCTCCACCGCCGAGGTCACCAGATCCCATCCATGTGCTCTAATAGTATCTGTATCACAGGACCTCCACCGCCGAGGTCACCACATCCCATCCATGTGCTCTAATAGTATCTGTATCACAGGACCTCCACCGCCGAGGTCGCCACATCCCATCCATGTGCTCTAATAGCATCTGTATCACAGGACCTCCACCACCGAGGTCGCCACATCCCATCCATGTGCTCTAATAGCATCTGTATCACAGGACCTCCACCGCCGAGGTCACCAGATCCCATCCATGTGCTCTAATAGTATCTGTATCACAGGACCTCCACCGCCGAGGTCGCCAGATCCCATCCATGTGCTCTAATAGCATCTGTATCACAGGACCTCCACCGCCGAGGTCATCAGCTCCCATCCATGTGTTCTAATAGGATCTGTATCACAGGACCTCCACCGCCGAGGTCATCAGCTCCCATCCATGTGCTCTAATAGGATCTGTATCACAGGACCTCCACCGCCGAGGTCACCACATCCCATCCATGTGCTCTAATAGTATCTGTATCACAGGACCTCCACCGCCGAGGTCGCCAGATCCCATCCATGTGCTCTAATAGCATCTGTATCACAGGACCTCCACCACCGAGGTCGCCACATCCCATCCATGTGCTCTAATAGTATCTGTATCACAGGACCTCCACCGCTGAGGTCACCACATCCCATCCATGTGCTCTAATAGCATCTGTATCACAGGACCTCCACAGCAGAGGTTACCACATCCCATCCATGTGCTCTAATAGCATCTGTATCACAGGACCTCCACCGCCGAGGTCACCACATCCCATCCATGTGCTCTAATAGTTTCTGTACCACAGGACCTCCACCGCCGAGGTCATCAGCTCCCATCCATGTGCTCTAATAGTATCTGTATCACAGGACCTCCACCGCCGAGGTCGCCAGCTCCCATCCATGTGCTCTAATAGCATCTGTATCACAGAACCTCCACCGCCGAGGTCACCACATCCCATCCATGTGCTCTAATAGCATCTGTATCACAGGACCTCCACCGCCGAGGTCACCACATCCCATCCATGTGCTCGAATAGTATCTGTATCACAGGACCTCCACCGCCGAGGTCATCAGCTCCCATCCATGTGCTCTAATAGTATCTGTATCACAGGACCTCCACCGCCGAGGTCGCCACATCCCATCCATGTGCTCTAATAGGATCTGTATCACAGGACCTCCACTGCCGAGGTCGCCAGCTCCCATCCATGTGCTCTAATAGTGTCTGTATCACAGGACCTCCACCGCTGAGGTCGCCACATCCCATCCATGTGCTCTAATAGTGTTTGTATTACAGGACCTCCACCGCCGAGGTCGCCACATTCCATCCATGTGCTCTAATAGCATCTGTATCACAGGACCTCCACCGCCGAGGTCATCAGCTCCCATCCATGTGCTCTCATAGTATCTGTATCACAGGACCTCCACCGCCGAGGTCGCCACATCCCATCCATGTGCTCTAATAGGATCTGTATCACAGGACCTCCACCGCCGAGGTCGCCAGCTCCCATCCATGTGCTCTAATAGTGTCTGTATCACAGGACCTCCATCGCTGAGGTCGCCACATCCCATCCATGTGCTCAAATAGTGTCTGTATCACAGGACCTCCACCGCCGAGGTCGCCACATTCCATCCATGTGCTCTAATAGTATCTGTATCACAAGACCTCCACCGTCGAGATCACCACATCCCATCCATGTGCTCTAATAGCATCTGTATCACAGGACCTCCACGGCCGAGGTCGCCACATCCCATCCATGTGCTCTAATAGCGTCTGTATCACAGGACCTCCACCGCCGAGGTCACCACATCCCATCCATGTGCTCTAATAGCATCTGTATCACAGGACCTCCACCGCCGAGGTCACCACATCCCATCCATGTGCTCTAATAGTATCTGTATCACAGGACCTCCACCGCCGAGGTCATCAGCTCCCATCCATGTGCTCTAATAGTATCTGTATCACAGGACCTCCACCGCCGAGGTCGCCAGCTCCCATCCATGTGCTCTAATAGTGTCTGTATCACAGGACCTCCACCGCTGAGGTCGCCACATCCCATCCATGTGCTCTAATAGTGTCTGGATCACAGGACCTCCACCGCCGAGGTCGCCACATTCCATCCATGTCCTCTAATAGTATCTGTATCACAGGACCTCCACCGCCGAGGTCCCCACATCTCATCCATGTGCTCTAATAGCATCTGTATCACAAGACCTCCACCGCCGAGGTCGCCACATCCCATCCATGTGCTCTAATAGCGTCTATATCAAGGGACCTCCACCGCCGAGGTCACCACATCCCATCCATGTGCTCTAATAGCATCTGTATCACAGGACCGCCACCGCAGAGGTAACCACATCCCATCCATGTGCTCTAATAGCATCTGTATCACAGGACCTCCCACGCTGAGGTCGCCAGCTCCCATCCATGTTCTCTAATAGCATCTGTATCACAGAACCTCCACCGCCGAGGTCACCACATCCCATTCATGTGTTCTAAGAGCATCTGTATCACAGGACCTCCACCGCCGAGGTCGCCACATCCCATCCATGTGCTCTAATAGGATCTGTATCACAGGACCTCCACCGCCGAGGTCGCCAGCTCCCATCCATGTGCTCTAATAGTGTCTGTATCCCAGGACCTCCACCGCTGAGGTCACAACATCCCATCCATGTGCTCTAATAGGATCTGTATCACAGGACCTCCACCGCCGAGGTCGCCAGCTCCCATCCATGTGCTCTAATAGTGTTTGTATTACAGGACCTCCACCGCCGAGGTCGCCACATTCCATCCATGTGCTCTAATAGCATCTGTATCACAGGACCTCCACCGCCGAGGTCATCAGCTCCCATCCATGTGCTCTCATAGTATCTGTATCACAGGACCTCCACCGCCGAGGTCGCCACATCCCATCCATGTGCTCTAATAGGATCTGTATCACAGGACCTCCACCGCCGAGGTCGCCAGCTCCCATCCATGTGCTCTAATAGTGTCTGTATCACAGGACCTCCATCGCTGAGGTCGCCACATCCCATCCATGTGCTCAAATAGTGTCTGTATCACAGGACCTCCACCGCCGAGGTCGCCACATTCCATCCATGTGCTCTAATAGTATCTGTATCACAAGACCTCCACCGTCGAGATCACCACATCCCATCCATGTGCTCTAATAGCATCTGTATCACAGGACCTCCACGGCCGAGGTCGCCACATCCCATCCATGTGCTCTAATAGCGTCTGTATCACAGGACCTCCACCGCCGAGGTCACCACATCCCATCCATGTGCTCTAATAGCATCTGTATCACAGGACCTCCACCGCCGAGGTCACCACATCCCATCCATGTGCTCTAATAGTATCTGTATCACAGGACCTCCACCGCCGAGGTCATCAGCTCCCATCCATGTGCTCTAATAGTATCTGTATCACAGGACCTCCACCGCCGAGGTCGCCAGCTCCCATCCATGTGCTCTAATAGTGTCTGTATCACAGGACCTCCACCGCTGAGGTCGCCACATCCCATCCATGTGCTCTAATAGTGTCTGGATCACAGGACCTCCACCGCCGAGGTCGCCACATTCCATCCATGTCCTCTAATAGTATCTGTATCACAGGACCTCCACCGCCGAGGTCCCCACATCTCATCCATGTGCTCTAATAGCATCTGTATCACAAGACCTCCACCGCCGAGGTCGCCACATCCCATCCATGTGCTCTAATAGCGTCTATATCAAGGGACCTCCACCGCCGAGGTCACCACATCCCATCCATGTGCTCTAATAGCATCTGTATCACAGGACCGCCACCGCAGAGGTAACCACATCCCATCCATGTGCTCTAATAGCATCTGTATCACAGGACCTCCCACGCTGAGGTCGCCAGCTCCCATCCATGTTCTCTAATAGCATCTGTATCACAGAACCTCCACCGCCGAGGTCACCACATCCCATTCATGTGTTCTAAGAGCATCTGTATCACAGGACCTCCACCGCCGAGGTCGCCACATCCCATCCATGTGCTCTAATAGGATCTGTATCACAGGACCTCCACCGCCGAGGTCGCCAGCTCCCATCCATGTGCTCTAATAGTGTCTGTATCCCAGGACCTCCACCGCTGAGGTCACAACATCCCATCCATGTGCTCTAATAGTGTCTGTATTACAGGACCTACACCGCCGAGGTCGCCACATTCCATCCATGTGCTCTAATAGCATCTGTATCACAGGACCTCCACCGCCGAGGTCGCCACATCCCATCCATGTGGTCTAATAGCGTCTGTATCACAGGACCTCCACCGCCGATGTCAACACATCCCATCCATGTGCTCTAATAGCATCTGTATCACAGGACCTCCACCGCAGAGGTCACCACATCCCATCCATGTGCTCTAATAGCATCTGTATCACAGGACCTCCACCGCCGAGGTTACCACATCCCATCCATGTGCTCTAAAAGTATCTGTATCACAGGACCTCCACCGCCGAGGTCACCACATCCCATCCATGTGCTCTAATAGTATCTGTATCACAGGACCTCCACCGCCGAGGTCGCCACATCCCATCCATGTGCTCTAATAGCGTCTGTATCACAGGACCTCCACCGCCGAGGTCGCCAGCTCCCATCCATGTGCTCTAATCGTGTCTGTATCACAGGACCTCCACCGCCGAGGTCACCACATCCCATCCATGTGCTCTAATAGCATCTGTATCACAGGACCTCCACCGCCGAGGTCACCACATCCCATCCATGTGCTCTAATAGTATCTGTATCACAGGACCTCCACCGCCGAGGTCCCCACATCCCATCCATGTGCTCTAATAGTATCTGTATCACAGGACCTCCACCGCCGAGGTCACCACATCCCATCCATGTGCTCTAATAGCATCTGTATCACAGGACCTCCACCGCCGAGGTCACCACATCCCATCCATGTGCTCTAATAGTATCTGTATCACAGGACCTCCACCACCGAGGTCCCTACATCCCATCCATGTGCTCTAATAGCATCTGTACCACAGGACCTCCACCGCCGAGGTCGCCAGCTCCCATCCATGTGATCTAATAGTATCTGTATCACAGGACCTCCACCGCCGAGGTCACCACATCCCATCCATGTGCTCTAATAGTATCTGTATCACAGGACCTCCACCGCCGAGGTCGCCACATCCCATCCATGTGCTCTAAAAGGATCTATATCACAGGACCTCCACCGCCGAGGTCGCCAGCTCCCATCCATATGCTCTAATAGTGTCTGTATCACAGGACCTTCACCGCTGTGGTCGCCACATCCCATCCATGTGCTCTAATAGTGTCTGTATCACAGGACCTCCACCGCCGAGGTAGCCACATTCCATCCATGTGCTCTAATAGCATCTGTATCACAGGACCTCCACCGCCAAGGTCACCACATCCCATCAATGTGCTCTAATAGCATCTGTATCACAGGACCTCCACCGCCGAGGTCGCCACATCCCATCCATGTGCTCTAATAGTATCTGTATCACAGGACCTCCACCGCCGAGGTCACCATATCCCATCCATGTGCTCTAATAAAATCTGTATCACAGGACCTCCACCGCTGAGGTCGCCAGCTCCCATCCATGTGCTCTAATAGTATCTGTATCACAGGACCTCCACCGCCGAGGTCACCACATCCCATCCATGTGCTCTAATAGTATCTGTATCACATGACCTCCACCGCCGAGGTCATCAGCTCCCATCCATGTGTTCTAATAGGATCTGTATCACAGGACCTCCACCGCCGAGGTCATCAGCTCCCATCTATGTGCTCTAATAGGATCTGTATCACAGGACCTCCACCGCTGAGGTCATCAGCTCCTATCCATGTGCTCTAATAGGATCTGTATCACAGGACCTCCACCGCCGAGGTCACCACATCCCATCCATGTGCTCTAATAGTATCTGTATCACAGGACCTCCACCGCCGAGGTCGCCACATCCCATCCATGTGCTCTAATAGCATCTGTATCACAGGACCTCCACCGCCGAGGTCGCCACATCCCATCCATGTGCTCTAATAGCATCTGTATCACAGGACCTCCACCGCCGAGGTCACCAGATCCCATCCATGTGCTCTAATAGTATCTGTATCACAGGACCTCCACCGCCGAGTTCACCACATCCCATCCATGTGCTCTAATAGTATCTGTATCACAGGACCTCCACCGCCGAGGTCCCCACATCCCATCCATGTGCTCTAATTGAGTCTGTATCAAAGGACCTCTACCGCCGAGGTCCCCACATCCCATCCATATACTCTAATAGCATCTGTATCACAGGACCTCCACCACCAAGGTCGCCACATCCCATCCATGTGCTCTAATAGTATCTGTATCACAGGACCTCCACCGCCGAGGTCGCCACATCCCATCCATGTGCTCTAATAGTATCTGTATCACAGGACCTCCACCGCCGAGGTCGCCACATCCCATCCATGTGCTCTAATAGTATCTGTATCACAGGACCTCCACCGCCGAGGTCGCCACATCCCATCCATGTGCTCTAATAGTATCTGTATCACAGGACCTCCACCACCGAGGTCCCCACATCCCATCCATGTGCTCTAATAGTGTCTGTATCACAGGACCTCCACCGCCGAGGTAACCATATTCCATCCATGTGCTCTAATAGTATCTGAATCAAAGGACCTCCACCGCCGAGGTCACCACATCCCATCCATGTGCTCTAATAGTATCTGTATCACAGGACCTCCACCGCCGAGGTCGCCACATCCCATCCATGTGCTCTAATAGGATCTGTATCACAGGACCTCCACCGCCGAGGTCGCCAGATCCCATCCATGTGCTCTAATAGCATCTGTATCACAGGACCTCCACCGCCGAGGTCATCAGCTCCCATCCATGTGTTCTAATAGGATCTGTATCACAGGACCTCCACCGCCGAGGTCATCAGCTCCCATCCATGTGCTCTAATAGGATCTGTATCACAGGACCTCCACCGCCGAGGTCACCACATCCCATCCATGTGCTCTAATAGTATCTGTATCACAGGACCTCCACCGCCGAGGTCGCCACATCCCATCCATGTGCTCTAATAGCATCTGTATCACAGGACCTCCACCACCGAGGTCGCCACATCCCATCCATGTGCTCTAATAGCATCTGTATCACAGGACCTCCACCGCCGAGGTCACCAGATCCCATCCATGTGCTCTAATAGTATCTGTATCACAGGACCTCCACCGCCGAGGTCACCACATCCCATCCATGTGCTCTAATAGTATCTGTATCACAGGACCTCCAACGCCGAGGTCCCCACATCCCATCCATGTGCTCTAATATGATCTGTATGACAGGACCTCCACCGCCGAGGTCGCCACATCCCATCCATGTGCTCTAATAGAGTCTGTATCAAAGGCCCTCTACCGCCGAGGTCCCCACATCCCATCCATATACTCTAATAGTATCTGTATCACAGGACCTCCACCGCCGAGGTCGCCACATCCCATCCATGTGCTCTAATAGCGTCTGTAACACAGGACCTTCACCGCCGAGGTCACCACATCCCATCCATGTGCTCTAATAGTATCTGTATCACAGGACCTCCACCGCCGAGGTCGCCAGCTCCCATCCATGTGCTCTAATAGTATCTGTATCACAGGACCTCCACCGCCGAGGTCACCACATCCCATCCATGTGCTCTAATAGTATCTGTATCACAGGACCTCCACTGCCGAGGTCGCCACATCCCATCCATGTGCTCTAATAGCATCTGTATCAAAGGACCTCCACCGCCGAGGTCGCCACATCCCATCCATGTGCTCTAATAGTATCTGTATCACAGGACCTCCACCGCCGAGGTCGCCACATCCCATCCATGTGCTCTAATAGTATCTGTATCACAGGACCTCCACCGCCGAGGTCGCCACATCCCATCCATGTGCTCTAATAGTGTCTATCACAGGACCTCCATCGCCGAGGTCACCAGCTCCCATCCATGTGCTCTAATAGTATCTGTATAACAGGACCTCCACCACCGAGGTCACCACATCCCATCCATGTGCTCTAATAGTATCTGTATCACAGGACCTCCACCGCCGAGGTCGCCACATCACATCCATGTGCTCTAATAGTATCTGTATCACAGGACCTCCACCGCCGAGGTCGCCACATCCCATCCATGTGCTCTAATAGTATCTGTATCACAGGACCTCCACCGCCGAGGTCGCCACATCCCATCCATGTGCTCTAATAGTATCTGTATCACAGGACCTCCACCGCCGAGGTCGCCACATCCCATCCATGTGCTCTAATAGCATCTGTATCACAGGACCTCCACCGCCGAGGTCATCAGCTCCCATCCATGTGCTCTAATAGCATCTGTATCACAGGACCTCCACCGCCGATGTAACCACATCCCATCAATGTGCTCTAATAGCATCTGTATCACAGGACCTACACCGCCGAGGTCACCACATCCCATTCATGTGCTCTAATAGCATCTGTATCACAGGACCTCCACCGCCGAGGTCGCCACATCCCATCCATGTGCTCTAAAAGGATCTATATCACAGGACCTCCACCGCCGAGGTCGCCAGCTCCCATCTATGTGCTCTAATAGTGTCTGTATCACAGGACCTCCACCGCTGTGGTCGCCACATCCCATCCATGTGCTCTAATAGTATCTGTATCACAGGACCTCCACCGCCGAGGTCCCCACATCCCATCCATGTGCTCTAATAGTATCTGTATCACAGGACCTCCACCGCCGAGGTCCCCACATCCCATCCATGTGCTCTAATAGTATCTGTATCACAGGACCTCCACCGCCGAGGTCCCCACATCCCATCCATGTGCTCTAATAGTATCTGTATCACAGGACCTCCACCGCCGAGGTCGCCACATCCCATCCATGTGCTCTAATAGTATCTGTATCACAGGACCTCCACCGCCGAGTTCGCCACATCCTATCCATGTGCTCTAATAGGATCTGTATCACAGGACCTCCACCGCCGAGGTCGCCAGATCCCATCCATGTGCTCTAATAGCATTTGTATCACAGGACCTCCACCGCCGAGGTCGCCAGCTCCCATCCATGTGTTCTAATAGGATCTGTATCACAGGACCTCCACCGCCGAGGTCATCAGCTCCCATCCATGTGCTCTAATAGGATCTGTATCACAGGACCTCCACCGCCGAGGTCGCCAGCTCCCATCCATGTGCTCTAGTAGCATCTGTATCACAGGACCTCCACCGCCGAGGTCCCCACATCCCATCCATGTGCTCTAATAGCATCAGTATCACAGGACCTCCACAGCAGAGGTTACCACATCCATCCATGTGCTCTAATAGCATCTGTATCACAGGACCTCCACCGCCGAGGTCACCACATCCCATCCATGTGCTCTAATAGTATCTGTATCAGAGGACCTCCACCGCCGAGGTCATCAGCTCCCATCCATGTGCTCTAATAGTATCTGTATCACAGGACCTCCACCGCCGAGGTTGCCAGCTCCCATCCATGTGCTCTAATAGCATCTGTATCACAGGACCTCCACCGCCGAGGTCACCACATCCCATCCATGTGCTCTAATAGTATCTGTATCACAGGACCTCCACCGCCGAGGTCATCAGCTCCCATCCATGTGCTCTAATAGTATCTGTATCACAGGACCTCCACCGCCGAGGTCGCCACATCCCATCCATGTGCTCTAATAGGATCTGTATCACAGAACCTCCACCGCCGAGGTCACCACATCCCATCCATGTGTTCTAAGAGCATCTGTATCACAGGACCTCCACCGCCGAGGTCACCACATCCCATCCATGTGCTCTAATAGTATCTCTATCACAGGACCTCCACCGCCGAGGTCATCAGCTCCCATCCATGTGCTCTAATAGTATCTGTATCACAGGACCTCCACCGCTGAGGTCGCCACATCCCATCCATGTGCTCTAATAGGATCTGTATCACAGGACCTCCACCGCCGAGGTCGCCACATCCCATCCATGTGCTCTAGTAGCATCTGTATCACAGGACCTCCACCGCCGAGGTCCCCACATCCCATCCATGTGCTCTAATAGCATCAGTATCACAGGACCTCCACAGCAGAGGTTACCACATCCCATCCATGTGCTCTAATAGCATCTGTATCACAGGACCTCCACCGCCGAGGTCACCACATCCCATCCATGTGCTCTAATAGTATCTGTATCAGAGGACCTCCACCGCCGAGGTCATCAGCTCCCATCCATGTGCTCTAATAGTATCTGTATCACAGGACCTCCATCGCCGAGGTTGCCAGCTCCCATCCATGTGCTCTAATAGCATCTGTATCACAGGACCTCCACCGCCGAGGTCACCACATCCCATCCATGTGCTCGAATAGTATCTGTATCACAGGACCTCCACCGCCGAGGTCATCAGCTCCCATCCATGTGCTCTAATAGTATCTGTATCACAGGACCTCCACCGCCGAGGTCGCCACATCCCATCCATGTGCTCTAATAGGATCTGTATCACAGAACCTCCACCGCCGAGGTCACCACATCCCATCCATGTGTTCTAAGAGCATCTGTATCACAGGACCTCCACCGCCGAGGTCACCACATCCCATCCATGTGCTCTAATAGTATCTGTATCACAGGACCTCCACCGCCGAGGTCATCAGCTCCCATCCATGTGCTCTAATAGTATCTGTATCACAGGACCTCCACCGCTGAGGTCGCCACATCCCATCCATGTGCTCTAATAGGATCTGTATCACAGGACCTCCACCGCCGAGGTCGCCACATCCCATCCATGTGCTCCAATAGGATCTGTATCACAGGACCTCCACCGCCGAGGTTCCCACATCCCATCCATGTGCTCTAATAGTATCTGTATAACAGGACCTCCACCACCGAGGTCACCACATCCCATCCATGTGCTCTAATAGTATCTGTATCACAGGACCTCCACCGCCGAGGTCGCCACATCACATCCATGTGCTCTAATAGTATCTGTATCACAGGACCTCCACCGCCGAGGTCGCCACATCCCATCCATGTGCTCTAATAGTATCTGTATCACAGGACCTCCACCACCGAGGTCGCCACATCCCATCCATGTGCTCTAATAGCATCTGTATCACAGGACCTCCACCGCCGAGGTCATCAGCTCCCATCCATGTGCTCTAATAGCATCTGTATCACAGGACCTCCACCGCCGATGTCACCACATCCCATCCATGTGCTCTAATAGCATCTGTATCACAGGACCTCCACCGCCGAGGTCGCCAGCTCCCATCCATGTGCTCTAATAGCATCTGTATCACAGGACCTCCACCGCCGAGGTCCCCACATCCCATCCATGTGCTCTAATAGCATCTGTATCACAGGACCTCCACCGCCGAGGTCACCACATCCCATCCATGTGCTCTAATAGTATCTGTATCACAGGACCTCCACCGCCGAGGTCGCCACATCCCATCCATGTGCTCTAAAAGGATCCATATCACAGGTCCTCCACCGCCGAAGTCGCCAACTCCCATCCATGTGCTCTAATAGTGTCTGTATCACAGAACCTCCACCGCTGTGGTCGCCACATCCCATCCATGTGCTCTAATAGCATCTGTATCACAGGACCTCCACCGCCGAGGTCGCCACATCCCATCCATGTGCTCTAATAGTATCTGTATCACAGGACCTCCACCGCCGAGGTCCCCACATCCCATCCATGTGCTCTAATAGTATCTGTATCACAGGACCTCCACCGCCGTGGTCCCCACATCCCATCCATGTGCTCTAATAGCGTCTGTATCACAGGACCTCCACCGCTGAGGTCACCACATCCCATCCATGTGCTCTAATAGCATCTGTATCACAGGACCTCCACCGCCGAGGTCGCCACATCCCATCCATGTGCTCTAATAGTATCTGTATCACAGGACCTCCACCGCCGAGGTCACCATATCCCATCCATCTGCTCTAATAAAATCTGTATCACAGGACCTCCACCGCTGAGGTCGCCAGCTCCCATCCATGTGCTCTAATAGTATCTGTATAACAGGACCTCCACCACCGAGGTCACCACATCCCATCCATGTGCTCTAATAGTATCTGTATCACAGGACCTCCACCGCGGAGGTCACCACATCCCGTCCATGTGCTCTAATAGCATCTGTATCACAGGACCTCCACCGCCGAGGTCACCATATCCCATTCATCTGCTCTAATAAAATCTGTATCACAGGACCTCCACCGCTGAGGTCGCCAGCTCCCATCCATGTGCTCTAATAGTATCTGTATAACAGGACCTCCACCACCGAGGTCACCACATCCCATCCATGTGCTCTAATAGTATCTGTATCACAGGACCTCCACCGCCGAGGTCACCACATCCCGTCCATGTGCTCTAATAGCATCTGTATCACAGGACCTCCACCGCCGAGGTCACCACATCCCATCCATGTGCTCTAATAGGATCTGTATCACAGGACCTCCACCGCCGAGGTCGCCAGCTCCCATCCATGTGCTCTAATAGTGTCTGTATCACAGGACCTCCACCGCTGAGGTCGCCACATCCCATCCATGTGCTCTAATAGTGTCTGTATCACAGGACCTCCACCGCCGAGGTAGCCACATTCCCTCCATGTGCTCTAATAGCATTTGTATCACAGGACCTCCACCGCCGAGGTCGCCAGCTCCCATCCATGTGCTCTAATAGTATCTGTATCACAGGACCTCCACCGCCGAGGTCGCCACATCCCATCCATGTGCTCTAATAGGATCTGTATCACAGGACCTCCACCGCCGAGGTCGCCAGCTCCCATCCATGTGCTCTAATAGCATCTGTATCACAGGACCTCCACCGCCGAGGTCGCCACATCCCATCCATGTGCTCTAATAGTATCTGTATCACAGGACCTCCACCACCGAGGTCGCCACATCCCATCCATGTGCTCTAATAGCATCTGTATCACAGGACCTCCACCGCCGAGGTCATCAGCTCCCATCCATGTGCTCTAATAGCATCTGTATCACAGGACCTCCACCGCCGATGTCACCACATCCCATCCATGTGCTCTAATAGCATCTGTATCACAGGACCTCCACCGCCGAGGTCGCCAGCTCCCATCCATGTGCTCTAATAGCATCTGTATCACAGGACCTCCACCGCGGAGGTCACCACATCCCGTCCATGTGCTCTAATAGCATCTGTATCACAGGACCTCCACCGCCGAGGTCACCATATCCCATCCATCTGCTCTAATAAAATCTGTATCACAGGACCTCCACCGCTGAGGTCGCCAGCTCCCATCCATGTGCTCTAATAGTATCTGTATAACAGGACCTCCACCACCGAGGTCACCACATCCCATCCATGTGCTCTAATAGTATCTGTATCACAGGACCTCCACCGCCGAGGTCACCACATCCCGTCCATGTGCTCTAATAGCATCTGTATCACAGGACCTCCACCGCCGAGGTCACCACATCCCATCCATGTGCTCTAATAGGATCTGTATCACAGGACCTCCACCGCCGAGGTCGCCAGCTCCCATCCATGTGCTCTAATAGTGTCTGTATCACAGGACCTCCACCGCTGAGGTCGCCACATCCCATCCATGTGCTCTAATAGTGTCTGTATCACAGGACCTCCACCGCCGAGGTAGCCACATTCCTTCCATGTGCTCTAATAGCATCTGTATCACAGGACCTCCACCGCCGAGGTCGCCAGCTCCCATCCATGTGCTCTAATAGTATCTGTATCACAGGACCTCCACCGCCGAGGTCGCCACATCCCATCCATGTGCTCTAATAGGATCTGTATCACAGGACCTCCACCGCCGAGGTCGCCAGCTCCCATCCATGTGCTCTAATAGTGTCTGTATCACAGGACCTCCACCGCTGAGGTCGCCACATCCCATCCATGTGCTCTAATAGTGTCTGTATCACAGGACCTCCACCGCCGAGGTAGCCACATTCCATCCATGTGCTCTAATAGCATCTGTATCACAGGACCTCCACCGCCGAGGTCGCCACATCCCATCCATGTGCTCTAATAGTATCTGTATCACAGGACCTCCACCGCTGAGGTCACCACATCCCATCCATGTGCTCTAATAGCATCTGTATCACAGGACCTCCACAGCAGAGGTTACCACATCCCATCCATGTGCTCTAATAGCATCTGTATCACAGGACCTCCACCGCCGAGGTCACCACATCCCATCCATGTGCTCTAATAGTTTCTGTATCACAGGACCTCCACCGCCGAGGTCATCAGCTCCCATCCATGTGCTCTAATAGTATCTGTATCACAGGACCTCCACCGCCGAGGTCGCCAGCTCCCATCCATGTGCTCTAATAGCATCTGTATCACAGAACCTCCACCGCCGAGGTCACCACATCCCATCCATGTGCTCTAATAGCATCTGTATCACAGGACCTCCACCGCCGAGGTCACCACATCCCATCCATGTGCTCGAATAGTATCTGTATCACAGGACCTCCACCGCCGAGGTCATCAGCTCCCATCCATGTGCTCTAATAGTATCTGTATCACAGGACCTCCACCGCCGAGGTCGCCACATCCCATCCATGTGCTCTAATAGGATCTGTATCACAGGACCTCCACTGCCGAGGTCGCCAGCTCCCATCCATGTGCTCTAATAGTGTCTGTATCACAGGACCTCCACCGCTGAGGTCGCCACATCCCATCCATGTGCTCTAATAGTGTTTGTATTACAGGACCTCCACCGCCGAGGTCGCCACATTCCATCCATGTGCTCTAATAGCATCTGTATCACAGGACCTCCACCGCCGAGGTCATCAGCTCCCATCCATGTGCTCTAATAGTATCTGTATCACAGGACCTCCACCGCCGAGGTCGCCACATCCCATCCATGTGCTCTAATAGGATCTGTATCACAGGACCTCCACCGCCGAGGTCGCCAGCTCCCATCCATGTGCTCTAATAGTGTCTGTATCACAGGACCTCCATCGCTGAGGTCGCCACATCCCATCCATGTGCTCAAATAGTGTCTGTATCACAGGACCTCCACCGCCGAGGTCGCCACATTCCATCCATGTGCTCTAATAGTATCTGTATCACAAGACCTCCACCGTCGAGGTCACCACATCCCATCCATGTGCTCTAATAGCATCTGTATCACAGGACCTCCACGGCCGAGGTCGCCACATCCCATCCATGTGCTCTAATAGCGTCTGTATCACAGGACCTCCACCGCCGAGGTCACCACATCCCATCCATGTGCTCTAATAGCATCTGTATCACAGGACCTCCACCGCCGAGGTCACCACATCCCATCCATGTGCTCTAATAGTATCTGTATCACAGGACCTCCACCGCCGAGGTCATCAGCTCCCATCCATGTGCTCTAATAGTATCTGTATCACAGGACCTCCACCGCCGAGGTCGCCAGCTCCCATCCATGTGCTCTAATAGTGTCTGTATCACAGGACCTCCACCGCTGAGGTCGCCACATCCCATCCATGTGCTCTAATAGCGTCTGGATCACAGGACCTCCACCGCCGAGGTCGCCACATTCCATCCATGTGCTCTAATAGTATCTGTATCACAGGACCTCCACCGCCGAGGTCCCCACATCTCATCCATGTGCTCTAATAGCATCTGTATCACAAGACCTCCACCGCCGAGGTCGCCACATCCCATCCATGTGCTCTAATAGCGTCTATATCAAGGGACCTCCACCGCCGAGGTCACCACATCCCATCCATGTGCTCTAATAGCATCTGTATCACAGGACCGCCACCGCAGAGGTAACCACATCCCATCCATGTGCTCTAATAGCATCTGTATCACAGGACCTCCCACGCTGAGGTCGCCAGCTCCCATCCATGTTCTCTAATAGCATCTGTATCACAGAACCTCCACCGCCGAGGTCACCACATCCCATTCATGTGTTCTAAGAGCATCTGTATCACAGGACCTCCACCGCCGAGGTCGCCACATCCCATCCATGTGCTCTAATAGGATCTGTATCACAGGACCTCCACCGCCGAGGTCGCCAGCTCCCATCCATGTGCTCTAATAGTGTCTGTATCCCAGGACCTCCACCGCTGAGGTCACAACATCCCATCCATGTGCTCTAATAGTGTCTGTATTACAGGACCTACACCGCCGAGGTCGCCACATTCCATCCATGTGCTCTAATAGCATCTGTATCACAGGACCTCCACCGCCGAGGTCGCCACATCCCATCCATGTGGTCTAATAGCGTCTGTATCACAGGACCTCCACCGCCGATGTCAACACATCCCATCCATGTGCTCTAATAGCATCTGTATCACAGGACCTCCACCGCAGAGGTCACCACATCCCATCCATGTGCTCTAATAGCATCTGTATCACAGTACCTCCACCGCCGAGGTTACCACATCCCATCCATGTGCTCTAAAAGTATCTGTATCACAGGACCTCCACCGCCGAGGTCACCACATCCCATCCATGTGCTCTAATAGTATCTGTATCACAGGACCTCCACCGCCGAGGTCGCCAGCTCCCATCCATGTGCTCTAATCGTGTCTGTATCACAGGACCTCCACCGCCGAGGTCACCACATCCCATCCATGTGCTCTAATAGCATCTGTATCACAGGACCTCCACCGCCGAGGTCACCACATCCCATCCATGTGCTCTAATAGTATCTGTATCACAGGACCTCCACCGCCGAGGTCCCCACATCCCATCCATGTGCTCTAATAGTATCTGTATCACAGGACCTCCACCGCCGAGGTCACCACATCCCATCCATGTGCTCTAATAGCATCTGTATCACAGGACCTCCACCGCCGAGGTCGCCAGCTCCCATCCATGTGATCTAATAGTATCTGTATCACAGGACCTCCACCGCCGAGGTCACCACATCCCATCCATGTGCTCTAATAGTATCTGTATCACAGGACCTCCACCGCCGAGGTCGCCACATCCCATCCATGTGCTCTAAAAGGATCTATATCACAGGACCTCCACCGCCGAGGTCGCCAGCTCCCATCCATATGCTCTATTAGTGTCTGTATCACAGGACCTTCACCGCTGTGGTCGCCACATCCCATCCATGTGCTCTAATAGTGTCTGTATCACAGGACCTCCACCGCCGAGGTAGCCACATTCCATCCATGTGCTCTAATAGCATCTGTATCACAGGACCTCCACCGCCGAGGTCACCACATCCCATCAATGTGCTCTAATAGCATCTGTATCACAGGACCTCCACCGCCGAGGTCGCCACATCCCATCCATGTGCTCTAATAGTATCTGTATCACAGGACCTCCACCGCCGAGGTCACCATATCCCATCCATGTGCTCTAATAAAATCTGTATCACAGGACCTCCACCGCTGAGGTCGCCAGCTCCCATCCATGTGCTCTAATAGTATCTGTATCACAGGACCTCCACCGCCGAGGTCACCACATCCCATCCATGTGCTCTAATAGTATCTGTATCACATGACCTCCACCGCCGAGGTCATCAGCTCCCATCCATGTGTTCTAATAGGATCTGTATCACAGGACCTCCACCGCCGAGGTCATCAGCTCCCATCTATGTGCTCTAATAGGATCTGTATCACAGGACCTCCACCGCTGAGGTCATCAGCTCCCATCCATGTGCTCTAATAGGATCTGTATCACAGGACCTCCACCGCCGAGGTCACCACATCCCATCCATGTGCTCTAATAGTATCTGTATCACAGGACCTCCACCGCCGAGGTCGCCACATCCCATCCATGTGCTCTAATAGCATCTGTATCACAGGACCTCCACCGCCGAGGTCGCCACATCCCATCCATGTGCTCTAATAGCATCTGTATCACAGGACCTCCACCGCCGAGGTCACCAGATCCCATCCATGTGCTCTAATAGTATCTGTATCACAGGACCTCCACCGCCGAGTTCACCATATCCCATCCATGTGCTCTAATAGTATCTGTATCACAGGACCTCCACCGCCGAGGTCCCCACATCCCATCCATGTGCTCTAATTGAGTCTGTATCAAAGGACCTCTACCGCCGAGGTCCCCACATCCCATCCATATACTCTAATAGCATCTGTATCACAGGACCTCCACCACCAAGGTCGCCACATCCCATCCATGTGCTCTAATAGCGTCTGTATCACAGGACCTTTACCGCCGAGGTCACCACATCCCATCCATGTGCTCTAATAGTATCTGTATCACAGGACCTCCACCGCCGAGGTCGCCACATCCCATCCATGTGCTCTAATAGTATCTGTATCACAGGACCTCCACCGCCGAGGTCGCCACATCCCATCCATGTGCTCTAATAGTATCTGTATCACAGGACCTCCACCGCCGAGGTCACCACATCCCATCCATGTGCTCTAATAGCATCTGTATCACAGGACCTCCACCGCCGAGGTCGCCAGCTCCCATCCATGTGCTCTAATAGTATCTGTATCACAGGACCTCCACCGCCGAGGTCACCACATCCCATCCATGTGCTCTAATAGTATCTGTATCACAGGACCTCCACCGCCGAGGTCGCCACATCCCATCCATGTGCTCTAATAGTATCTGTATCACAGGACATCCACCGCCGAGGTCGCCACATCCCATCCATGTGCTCTAATAGCATCTGTATCACAGGACCTCCACCGCCGATGACACCACATCCCATCCATGTGCTCTAATAGCATCTGTATCACAGGACCTCCACCGCCGAGGTCGCCAGCTCCCATCCATGTGCTCTAATAGAATCTGTATCACAGGACCTCCACCACCAAGGTCACCACATCCCATCCATGTGCTTTAATAGTATCTGTATCACAGGACCTCCACCGCCGAGGTCCCCACATCCCATCCATGTGCTCTAATAGCATCTGTATCACAGGACCTCCACCGCCGAGGTCGCCACATCCCATCCATATGCTCTAATAGCATCTGTATCACAGGACCTCCACCGCCGAGGTCGCCACATCCCATCCATGTGCTCTAATAGTATCTGTATCACAGGACCTCCACCGCCGAGGTCCCCACATCCCATCCATGTGCTCTAATAGTATCTGTATCACAGGACCTCCACAGCCGAGGTCGCCACATCCCATCCATGTGCTCTAATAGTATCTGTATCACAGGACCTCCACCGCCGAGGTCGCCACATCCCATCCATGTGCTCTAATAGTATCTGTATCACAGGACCTCCACCGCCGAGGTCGCCACATCCCATCCATGTGCTCTAATAGTATCTGTATCACAGGACCTCCACCGCCGAGGTCCCCACATCCCATCCATGTGCTCTAATAGTATCTGTATCACAGGACCTCCACCGCCGAGGTAACCATATTCCATCCATGTGCTCTAATAGTATCTGAATCAAAGGACCTCCACCGCCGAGGTCACCACATCCCATCCATGTGCTCTAATAGTATCTGTATCACAGGACCTCCACCGCCGAGGTCGCCACATCCCATCCATGTGCTCTAATAGGATCTGTATCACAGGACCTCCACCGCCGAGGTCGCCAGATCCCATCCATGTGCTCTAATAGCATCTGTATCACAGGACCTCCACCGCCGAGGTCATCAGCTCCCATCCATGTGTTCTAATAGGATCTGTATCACAGGACCTCCACCGCCGAGGTCATCAGCTCCCATCCATGTGCTCTAATAGGATCTGTATCACAGGACCTCCACCGCCGAGGTCACCACATCCCATCCATGTGCTCTAATAGGATCTGTATCACAGGACCTCCACCGCCGAGGTCACCACATCCCATCCATGTGCTCTAATAGCATCTGTATCACAGGACCTCCACCACCGAGGTCGCCACATCCCATCCATGTGCTCTAATAGCATCTGTATCACAGGACCTCCACCGCCGAGGTCACCAGATCCCATCCATGTGCTCTAATAGTATCTGTATCACAGGACCTCCACCGCCGAGGTCACCACATCCCATCCATGTGCTCTAATAGTATCTGTATCACAGGACCTCCAACGCCGAGGTCCCCACATCCCATCCATGTGCTCTAATATGATCTGTATGACAGGACCTCCACCGCCGAGGTCGCCACATCCCATCCATGTGCTCTAATAGAGTCTGTATCAAAGGACCTCTACCGCCGAGGTCCCCACATCCCATCCATATACTCTAATAGTATCTGTATCACAGGACCTCCACCGCCGAGGTCGCCACATCCCATCCATGTGCTCTAATAGCGTCTGTAACACAGGACCTTCACCGCCGAGGTCACCACATCCCATCCATGTGCTCTAATAGTATCTGTATCACAGGACCTCCACCGCCGAGGTCGCCAGCTCCCATCCATGTGCTCTAATAGTATCTGTATCACAGGACCTCCACCGCCGAGGTCACCACATCCCATCCATGTGCTCTAATAGTATCTGTATCACAGGACCTCCACTGCCGAGGTCGCCACATCCCATCCATGTGCTCTAATAGCATCTGTATCAAAGGACCTCCACCGCCGAGGTCGCCACATCCCATCCATGTGCTCTAATAGTATCTGTATCACAGGACCTCCACCGCCGAGGTCGCCACATCCCATCCATGTGCTCTAATAGTAATTGTATCACAGGACCTCCACCGCCGAGGTCGCCACATCCCATCCATGTGCTCTAATAGTGTCTATCACAGGACCTCCATCGCCGAGGTCACCAGCTCCCATCCATGTGCTCTAATAGTATCTGTATAACAGGACCTCCACCACCGAGGTCACCACATCCCATCCATGTGCTCTAATAGTATCTGTATCACAGGACCTCCACCGCCGAGGTCGCCACATCACATCCATGTGCTCTAATAGTATCTGTATCACAGGACCTCCACCGCCGAGGTCGCCACATCCCATCCATGTGCTCTAATAGTATCTGTATCACAGGACCTCCACCGCCGAGGTCGCCACATCCCATCCATGTGCTCTAATAGCATCTGTATCACAGGACCTCCACCGCCGAGGTCATCAGCTCCCATCCATGTGCTCTAATAGCATCTGTATCACAGGACCTCCACCGCCGATGTAACCACATCCCATCAATGTGCTCTAATAGCATCTGTATCACAGGACCTCCACCGCCGAGGTCGCCACATCCCATCCATGTGCTCTAATAGTATCTGTATCCCAGGGCCTCTACCGCCGAGGTCACCACATCCCATTCATGTGCTCTAATAGCATCTGTATCACAGGACCTCCACCGCCGAGGTCGCCACATCCCATCCATGTGCTCTAAAAGGATCTATATCACAGGACCTCCACCGCCGAGGTCGCCAGCTCCCATCTATGTGCTCTAATAGTGTCTGTATCACAGGACCTCCACCGCTGTGGTCGCCACATCCCATCCATGTGCTCTAATAGTATCTGTATCACAGGACCTCCACCGCCGAGGTCCCCACATCCCATCCATGTGCTCTAATAGTATCTGTATCACAGGACCTCCACCGCCGAGGTCCCCACATCCCATCCATGTGCTCTAATAGTATCTGTATCACAGGACCTCCACCGCCGAGGTCCCCACATCCCATCCATGTGCTCTAATGGTATCTGTATCACAGGACCTCCACCGCCGAGGTCGCCACATCCCATCCATGTGCTCTAATAGTATCTGTATCACAGGACCTCCACCGCCGAGTTCGCCACATCCCATCCATGTGCTCTAATAGTATCTGTATCACAGGACCTCCACCGCCGAGTTCGCCACATCCCATCCATGTGCTCTAATAGGATCTGTATCACAGGACCTCCACCGCCGAGGTCGCCAGATCCCATCCATGTGCTCTAATAGCATTTGTATCACAGGACCTCCACCGCCGAGGTCGCCAGCTCCCATCCATATGCTCTAATAGCATCTGTATCACAGGACCTCCACCGCCGAGGTCATCAGCTCCCATCCATGTGTTCTAATAGGATCTGTATCACAGGACCTCCACCGCCGAGGTCATCAGCTCCCATCCATGTGCTCTAATAGGATCTGTATCACAGGACCTCCACCGTCGAGGTCGCCAGCTCCCATCCATGTGCTCTAGTAGCATCTGTATCACAGGACCTCCACCGCCGAGGTCCCCACATCCCATCCATGTGCTCTAATAGCATCAGTATCACAGGACCTCCACAGCAGAGGTTACCACATCCCATCCATGTGCTCTAATAGCATCTGTATCACAGGACCTCCACCGCCGAGGTCACCACATCCCATCCATGTGCTCTAATAGTATCTGTATCAGAGGACCTCCACCGCCGAGGTCATCAGCTCCCATCCATGTGCTCTAATAGTATCTGTATCACAGGACCTCCACCGCCGAGGTTGCCAGCTCCCATCCATGTGCTCTAATAGCATCTGTATCACAGGACCTCCACCGCCGAGGTCACCACATCCCATCCATGTGCTCTAATAGTATCTGTATCACAGGACCTCCACCGCCGAGGTCATCAGCTCCCATCCATGTGCTCTAATAGTATCTGTATCACAGGACCTCCACCGCCGAGGTCGCCACATCCCATCCATGTGCTCTAATAGGATCTGTATCACAGAACCTCCACCGCCGAGGTCACCACATCCCATCCATGTGTTCTAAGAGCATCTGTATCACAGGACCTCCACCGCCGAGGTCACCACATCCCATCCATGTGCTCTAATAGTATCTGTATCACAGGACCTCCACCGCCGAGGTCATCAGCTCCCATCCATGTGCTCTAATAGTATCTGTATCACAGGACCTCCACCGCTGAGGTCGCCACATCCCATCCATGTGCTCTAATAGGATCTGTATCACAGGACCTCCACCGCCGAGGTCGCCACATCCCATCCATGTGCTCTAGTAGCATCTGTATCACAGGACCTCCACCACCAAGGTCGCCACATCCCATCCATGTGCTCTAATAGCGTCTGTATCACAGGACCTTTACCGCCGAGGTCACCACATCCCATCCATGTGCTCTAATAGTATCTGTATCACAGGACCTCCACCGCCGAGGTCGCCACATCCCATCCATGTGCTCTAATAGTATCTGTATCACAGGACCTCCACCGCCGAGGTCGCCACATCCCATCCATGTGCTCTAATAGTATCTGTATCACAGGACCTCCACCGCCGAGGTCACCACATCCCATCCATGTGCTCTAATAGCATCTGTATCACAGGACCTCCACCGCCGAGGTCGCCAGCTCCCATCCATGTGCTCTAATAGTATCTGTATCACAGGACCTCCACCGCCGAGGTCACCACATCCCATCCATGTGCTCTAATAGTATCTGTATCACAGGACCTCCACCGCCGAGGTCGCCACATCCCATCCATGTGCTCTAATAGTATCTGTATCACAGGACATCCACCGCCGAGGTCGCCACATCCCATCCATGTGCTCTAATAGCATCTGTATCACAGGACCTCCACCGCCGATGACACCACATCCCATCCATGTGCTCTAATAGCATCTGTATCACAGGACCTCCACCGCCGAGGTCGCCAGCTCCCATCCATGTGCTCTAATAGAATCTGTATCACAGGACCTCCACCACCAAGGTCACCACATCCCATCCATGTGCTTTAATAGTATCTGTATCACAGGACCTCCACCGCCGAGGTCCCCACATCCCATCCATGTGCTCTAATAGCATCTGTATCACAGGACCTCCACCGCCGAGGTCGCCACATCCCATCCATATGCTCTAATAGCATCTGTATCACAGGACCTCCACCGCCGAGGTCGCCACATCCCATCCATGTGCTCTAATAGTATCTGTATCACAGGACCTCCACCGCCGAGGTCCCCACATCCCATCCATGTGCTCTAATAGTATCTGTATCACAGGACCTCCACAGCCGAGGTCGCCACATCCCATCCATGTGCTCTAATAGTATCTGTATCACAGGACCTCCACCGCCGAGGTCGCCACATCCCATCCATGTGCTCTAATAGTATCTGTATCACAGGACCTCCACCGCCGAGGTCGCCACATCCCATCCATGTGCTCTAATAGTATCTGTATCACAGGACCTCCACCGCCGAGGTCCCCACATCCCATCCATGTGCTCTAATAGTATCTGTATCACAGGACCTCCACCGCCGAGGTAACCATATTCCATCCATGTGCTCTAATAGTATCTGAATCAAAGGACCTCCACCGCCGAGGTCACCACATCCCATCCATGTGCTCTAATAGTATCTGTATCACAGGACCTCCACCGCCGAGGTCGCCACATCCCATCCATGTGCTCTAATAGGATCTGTATCACAGGACCTCCACCGCCGAGGTCGCCAGATCCCATCCATGTGCTCTAATAGCATCTGTATCACAGGACCTCCACCGCCGAGGTCATCAGCTCCCATCCATGTGTTCTAATAGGATCTGTATCACAGGACCTCCACCGCCGAGGTCATCAGCTCCCATCCATGTGCTCTAATAGGATCTGTATCACAGGACCTCCACCGCCGAGGTCACCACATCCCATCCATGTGCTCTAATAGGATCTGTATCACAGGACCTCCACCGCCGAGGTCACCACATCCCATCCATGTGCTCTAATAGCATCTGTATCACAGGACCTCCACCACCGAGGTCGCCACATCCCATCCATGTGCTCTAATAGCATCTGTATCACAGGACCTCCACCGCCGAGGTCACCAGATCCCATCCATGTGCTCTAATAGTATCTGTATCACAGGACCTCCACCGCCGAGGTCACCACATCCCATCCATGTGCTCTAATAGTATCTGTATCACAGGACCTCCAACGCCGAGGTCCCCACATCCCATCCATGTGCTCTAATATGATCTGTATGACAGGACCTCCACCGCCGAGGTCGCCACATCCCATCCATGTGCTCTAATAGAGTCTGTATCAAAGGACCTCTACCGCCGAGGTCCCCACATCCCATCCATATACTCTAATTGTATCTGTATCACAGGACCTCCACCGCCGAGGTCGCCACATCCCATCCATGTGCTCTAATAGCGTCTGTAACACAGGACCTTCACCGCCGAGGTAACCACATCCCATCCATGTGCTCTAATAGTATCTGTATCACAGGACCTCCACCGCCGAGGTCGCCAGCTCCCATCCATGTGCTCTAATAGTATCTGTATCACAGGACCTCCACCGCCGAGGTCACCACATCCCATCCATGTGCTCTAATAGTATCTGTATCACAGGACCTCCACTGCCGAGGTCGCCACATCCCATCCATGTGCTCTAATAGCATCTGTATCAAAGGACCTCCACCGCCGAGGTCGCCACATCCCATCCATGTGCTCTAATAGTATCTGTATCACAGGACCTCCACCGCCGAGGTCGCCACATCCCATCCATGTGCTCTAATAGTAATTGTATCACAGGACCTCCACCGCCGAGGTCGCCACATCCCATCCATGTGCTCTAATAGTGTCTATCACAGGACCTCCATCGCCGAGGTCACCAGCTCCCATCCATGTGCTCTAATAGTATCTGTATAACAGGACCTCCACCACCGAGGTCACCACATCCCATCCATGTGCTCTAATAGTATCTGTATCACAGGACCTCCACCGCCGAGGTCGCCACATCACATCCATGTGCTCTAATAGTATCTGTATCACAGGACCTCCACCGCCGAGGTCGCCACATCCCATCCATGTGCTCTAATAGTATCTGTATCACAGGACCTCCACCGCCGAGGTCGCCACATCCCATCCATGTGCTCTAATAGCATCTGTATCACAGGACCTCCACCGCCGAGGTCATCAGCTCCCATCCATGTGCTCTAATAGCATCTGTATCACAGGACCTCCACCGCCGATGTAACCACATCCCATCAATGTGCTCTAATAGCATCTGTATCACAGGACCTCCACCGCCGAGGTCGCCACATCCCATCCATGTGCTCTAATAGTATCTGTATCCCAGGGCCTCTACCGCCGAGGTCACCACATCCCATTCATGTGCTCTAATAGCATCTGTATCACAGGACCTCCACCGCCGAGGTCGCCACATCCCATCCATGTGCTCTAAAAGGATCTATATCACAGGACCTCCACCGCCGAGGTCGCCAGCTCCCATCTATGTGCTCTAATAGTGTCTGTATCACAGGACCTCCACCGCTGTGGTCGCCACATCCCATCCATGTGCTCTAATAGTATCTGTATCACAGGACCTCCACCGCCGAGGTCCCCACATCCCATCCATGTGCTCTAATAGTATCTGTATCACAGGACCTCCACCGCCGAGGTCCCCACATCCCATCCATGTGCTCTAATAGTATCTGTATCACAGGACCTCCACCGCCGAGGTCCCCACATCCCATCCATGTGCTCTAATAGTATCTGTATCACAGGACCTCCACCGCCGAGGTCGCCACATCCCATCCATGTGCTCTAATAGTATCTGTATCACAGGACCTCCACCGCCGAGTTCGCCACATCCCATCCATGTGCTCTAATAGGATCTGTATCACAGGACCTCCACCGCCGAGGTCGCCAGATCCCATCCATGTGCTCTAATAGCATTTGTATCACAGGACCTCCACCGCCGAGGTCGCCAGCTCCCATCCATATGCTCTAATAGCATCTGTATCACAGGACCTCCACCGCCGAGGTCATCAGCTCCCATCCATGTGTTCTAATAGGATCTGTATCACAGGACCTCCACCGCCGAGGTCATCAGCTCCCATCCATGTGCTCTAATAGGATCTGTATCACAGGACCTCCACCGTCGAGGTCGCCAGCTCCCATCCATGTGCTCTAGTAGCATCTGTATCACAGGACCTCCACCGCCGAGGTCCCCACATCCCATCCATGTGCTCTAATAGCATCAGTATCACAGGACCTCCACAGCAGAGGTTACCACATCCCATCCATGTGCTCTAATAGCATCTGTATCACAGGACCTCCACCGCCGAGGTCACCACATCCCATCCATGTGCTCTAATAGTATCTGTATCAGAGGACCTCCACCGCCGAGGTCATCAGCTCCCATCCATGTGCTCTAATAGTATCTGTATCACAGGACCTCCACCGCCGAGGTTGCCAGCTCCCATCCATGTGCTCTAATAGCATCTGTATCACAGGACCTCCACCGCCGAGGTCACCACATCCCATCCATGTGCTCTAATAGTATCTGTATCACAGGACCTCCACCGCCGAGGTCATCAGCTCCCATCCATGTGCTCTAATAGTATCTGTATCACAGGACCTCCACCGCCGAGGTCGCCACATCCCATCCATGTGCTCTAATAGGATCTGTATCACAGAACCTCCACCGCCGAGGTCACCACATCCCATCCATGTGTTCTAAGAGCATCTGTATCACAGGACCTCCACCGCCGAGGTCACCACATCCCATCCATGTGCTCTAATAGTATCTGTATCACAGGACCTCCACCGCCGAGGTCATCAGCTCCCATCCATGTGCTCTAATAGTATCTGTATCACAGGACCTCCACCGCTGAAGTCGCCACATCCCATCCATGTGCTCTAATAGGATCTGTATCACAGGACCTCCACCGCCGAGGTCGCCACATCCCATCCATGTGCTCTAGTAGCATCTGTATCACAGGACCTCCACCGCCGAGGTCCCCACATCCCATCCATGTGCTCTAATAGCATCAGTATCACAGGACCTCCACAGCAGAGGTTACCACATCCCATCCATGTGCTCTAATAGCATCTGTATCATAGGACCTCCACCGCCGAGGTCACCACATCCCAACCATGTGCTCTAATAGTATCTGTATCAGAGGACCTCCACCGCCGAGGTCATCAGCTCCCATCCATGTGCTCTAATAGTATCTGTATCACAGGACCTCCATCGCCGAGGTTGCCAGCTCCCATCCATGTGCTCTAATAGCATCTGTATCACAGGACCTCCACCGCCGAGGTCACCACATCCCATCCATGTGCTCTAATAGTATCTGTATCACAGGACCTCCACCGCCGAGGTCATCAGCTCCCATCCATGTGCTCTAATAGTATCTGTATCACAGGACCTCCACCGCCGAGGTCACCACATCCCATCCATGTGCTCTAATAGTATCTGTATCACAGGACCTCCACCGCCGAGGTCGCCACATCCCATCCATGTGCTCTAATAGGATCTGTATCACAGAACCTCCACCGCCGAGGTCACCACATCCCATCCATGTGTTCTAAGAGCATCTGTATCACAGGACCTCCACCTCCGAGGTCACCACATCCCATCCATGTGCTCTAATAGTATCTGTATCACAGGACCTCCACCGCCGAGGTCATCAGCTCCCATCCATGTGCTCTAATAGTATCTGTATCACAGGACCTCCACCGCTGAGGTCGCCACATCCCATCCATGTGCTCTAATAGGATCTGTATCACAGGACCTCCACCGCCGAGGTCGCCACATCCCATCCATGTGCTCCAATAGGATCTGTATCACAGGACCTCCACCGCCGAGGTTCCCACATCCCATTCATGTGCTCTAATAGTATCTGTATAACAGGACCTCCACCACCGAGGTCACCACATCCCATCCATGTGCTCTAATAGTATCTGTATCACAGGACCTCCACCGCCGAGGTCGCCACATCACATCCATGTGCTCTAATAGTATCTGTATCACAGGACCTCCACCGCCGAGGTCGCCACATCCCATCCATGTGCTCTAATAGTATCTGTATCACAGGACCTCCACCACCGAGGTCGCCACATCCCATCCATGTGCTCTAATAGCATCTGTATCACAGGACCTCCACCGCCGAGGTCATCAGCTCCCATCCATGTGCTCTAATAGCATCTGTATCACAGGACCTCCACCGCCGATGTCACCACATCCCATCCATGTGCTCTAATAGCATCTGTATCACAGGACCTCCACCGCCGAGGTCGCCAGCTCCCATCCATGTGCTCTAATAGCATCTGTATCACAGGACCTCCACCGCCGAGGTCCCCACATCCCATCCATGTGCTCTAATAGCATCTGTATCACAGGACCTCCACCGCCGAGGTCACCACATCCCATCCATGTGCTCTAATAGTATCTGTATCACAGGACCTCCACCGCCGAGGTCGCCACATCCCATCCATGTGCTCTAAAAGGATCCATATCACAGGTCCTCCACCGCCGAAGTCGCCAACTCCCATCCATGTGCTCTAATAGTGTCTGTATCACAGAACCTCCACCGCTGTGGTCGCCACATCCCATCCATGTGCTCTAATAGCATCTGTATCACAGGACCTCCACCGCCGAGGTCGCCACATCCCATCCATGTGCTCTAATAGTATCTGTATCACAGGACCTCCACCGCCGAGGTCCCCACATCCCATCCATGTGCTCTAATAGTATCTGTATCACAGGACCTCCACCGCCGTGGTCCCCACATCCCATCCATGTGCTCTAATAGCGTCTGTATCACAGGACCTCCACCGCTGAGGTCACCACATCCCATCCATGTGCTCTAATAGCATCTGTATCACAGGACCTCCACCGCCGAGGTCGCCACATCCCATCCATGTGCTCTAATAGTATCTGTATCACAGGACCTCCACCGCCGAGGTCACCATATCCCATCCATCTGCTCTAATAAAATCTGTATCACAGGACCTCCACCGCTGAGGTCGCCAGCTCCCATCCATGTGCTCTAATATTATCTGTATAACAGGACCTCCACCACCGAGGTCACCACATCCCATCCATGTGCTCTAATAGTATCTGTATCACAGGACCTCCACCGCGGAGGTCACCACATCCCGTCCATGTGCTCTAATAGCATCTGTATCACAGGACCTCCACCGCCGAGGTCACCACATCCCATCCATGTGCTCTAATAGGATCTGTATCACAGGACCTCCACCGCCGAGGTCGCCAGCTCCCATCCATGTGCTCTAATAGTGTCTGTATCACAGGACCTCCACCGCTGAGGTCGCCACATCCCATCCATGTGCTCTAATAGTGTCTGTATCACAGGACCTCCACCGCCGAGGTAGCCACATTCCCTCCATGTGCTCTAATAGCATCTGTATCACAGGACCTCCACCGCTGAGGTCGCCACATCCCATCCATGTGCTCTAATAGTGTCTGTATCACAGGACCTCCACCGCCGAGGTCGCCACATCCCATCCATGTGCTCCAATAGGATCTGTATCACAGGACCTCCACCGCCGAGGTTCCCACATCCCATCCATGTGCTCTAATAGTATCTGTATAACAGGACCTCCACCACCGAGGTCACCACATCCCATCCATGTGCTCTAATAGTATCTGTATCACAGGACCTCCACCGCCGAGGTCGCCACATCACATCCATGTGCTCTAATAGTATCTGTATCACAGGACCTCCACCGCCGAGGTCGCCACATCCCATCCATGTGCTCTAATAGTATCTGTATCACAGGACCTCCACCACCGAGGTCGCCACATCCCATCCATGTGCTCTAATAGCATCTGTATCACAGGACCTCCACCGCCGAGGTCATCAGCTCCCATCCATGTGCTCTAATAGCATCTGTATCACAGGACCTCCACCGCCGATGTCACCACATCCCATCCATGTGCTCTAATAGCATCTGTATCACAGGACCTCCACCGCCGAGGTCGCCAGCTCCCATCCATGTGCTCTAATAGCATCTGTATCACAGGACCTCCACCGCCGAGGTCCCCACATCCCATCCATGTGCTCTAATAGCATCTGTATCACAGGACCTCCACCGCCGAGGTCACCACATCCCATCCATGTGCTCTAATAGTATCTGTATCACAGGACCTCCACCGCCGAGGTCGCCACATCCCATCCATGTGCTCTAAAAGGATCCATATCACAGGTCCTCCACCGCCGAAGTCGCCAACTCCCATCCATGTGCTCTAATAGTGTCTGTATCACAGAACCTCCACCGCTGTGGTCGCCACATCCCATCCATGTGCTCTAATAGCATCTGTATCACAGGACCTCCACCGCCGAGGTCGCCACATCCCATCCATGTGCTCTAATAGTATCTGTATCACAGGACCTCCACCGCCGAGGTCCCCACATCCCATCCATGTGCTCTAATAGTATCTGTATCACAGGACCTCCACCGCCGTGGTCCCCACATCCCATCCATGTGCTCTAATAGCGTCTGTATCACAGGACCTCCACCGCTGAGGTCACCACATCCCATCCATGTGCTCTAATAGCATCTGTATCACAGGACCTCCACCGCCGAGGTCGCCACATCCCATCCATGTGCTCTAATAGTATCTGTATCACAGGACCTCCACCGCCGAGGTCACCATATCCCATCCATCTGCTCTAATAAAATCTGTATCACAGGACCTCCACCGCGGAGGTCACCACATCCCGTCCATGTGCTCTAATAGCATCTGTATAACAGGACCTCCACCACCGAGGTCACCACATCCCATCCATGTGCTCTAATAGTATCTGTATCACAGGACCTCCACCGCGGAGGTCACCACATCCCGTCCATGTGCTCTAATAGCATCTGTATCACAGGACCTCCACCGCCGAGGTCACCATATCCCATCCATCTGCTCTAATAAAATCTGTATCACAGGACCTCCACCGCTGAGGTCGCCAGCTCCCATCCATGTGCTCTAATAGTATCTGTATAACAGGACCTCCACCACCGAGGTCACCACATCCCATCCATGTGCTCTAATAGTATCTGTATCACAGGACCTCCACCGCCGAGGTCACCACATCCCGTCCATGTGCTCTAATAGCATCTGTATCACAGGACCTCCACCGCCGAGGTCACCACATCCCATCCATGTGCTCTAATAGGATCTGTATCACAGGACCTCCACCGCCGAGGTCGCCAGCTCCCATCCATGTGCTCTAATAGTGTCTGTATCACAGGACCTCCACCGCTGAGGTCGCCACATCCCATCCATGTGCTCTAATAGTGTCTGTATCACAGGACCTCCACCGCCGAGGTAGCCACATTCCCTCCATGTGCTCTAATAGCATCTGTATCACAGGACCTCCACCGCCGAGGTCGCCAGCTCCCATCCATGTGCTCTAATAGTATCTGTATCACAGGACCTCCACCGCCGAGGTCGCCACATCCCATCCATGTGCTCTAATAGGATCTGTATCACAGGACCTCCACCGCCGAGGTCGCCAGCTCCCATCCATGTGCTCTAATAGTGTCTGTATCACAGGACCTCCACCGCTGAGGTCGCCACATCCCATCCATGTGCTCTAATAGTGTCTGTATCACAGGACCTCCACCGCCGAGGTAGCCACATTCCATCCATGTGCTCTAATAGCATCTGTATCACAGGACCTCCACCGCCGAGGTCGCCACATCCCATCCATGTGCTCTAATAGTATCTGTATCACAGGACCTCCACCGCTGAGGTCACCACATCCCATCCATGTGCTCTAATAGCATCTGTATCACAGGACCTCCACAGCAGAGGTTACCACATCCCATCCATGTGCTCTAATAGCATCTGTATCACAGGACCTCCACCGCCGAGGTCACCACATCCCATCCATGTGCTCTAATAGTTTCTGTATCACAGGACCTCCACCGCCGAGGTCATCAGCTCCCATCCATGTGCTCTAATAGTATCTGTATCACAGGACCTCCACCGCCGAGGTCGCCAGCTCCCATCCATGTGCTCTAATAGCATCTGTATCACAGAACCTCCACCGCCGAGGTCACCACATCCCATCCATGTGCTCTAATAGCATCTGTATCACAGGACCTCCACCGCCGAGGTCACCACATCCCATCCATGTGCTCGAATAGTATCTGTATCACAGGACCTCCACCGCCGAGGTCATCAGCTCCCATCCATGTGCTCTAATAGTATCTGTATCACAGGACCTCCACCGCCGAGGTCGCCACATCCCATCCATGTGCTCTAATAGGATCTGTATCACAGGACCTCCACTGCCGAGGTCGCCAGCTCCCATCCATGTGCTCTAATAGTGTCTGTATCACAGGACCTCCACCGCTGAGGTCGCCACATCCCATCCATGTGCTCTAATAGTGTTTGTATTACAGGACCTCCACCGCCGAGGTCGCCACATTCCATCCATGTGCTCTAATAGCATCTGTATCACAGGACCTCCACCGCCGAGGTCATCAGCTCCCATCCATGTGCTCTAATAGTATCTGTATCACAGGACCTCCACCGCCGAGGTCGCCACATCCCATCCATGTGCTCTAATAGGATCTGTATCACAGGACCTCCACCGCCGAGGTCGCCAGCTCCCATCCATGTGCTCTAATAGTGTCTGTATCACAGGACCTCCATCGCTGAGGTCGCCACATCCCATCCATGTGCTCAAATAGTGTCTGTATCACAGGACCTCCACCGCCGAGGTCGCCACATTCCATCCATGTGCTCTAATAGTATCTGTATCACAAGACCTCCACCGTCGAGGTCACCACATCCCATCCATGTGCTCTAATAGCATCTGTATCACAGGACCTCCACGGCCGAGGTCGCCACATCCCATCCATGTGCTCTAATAGCGTCTGTATCACAGGACCTCCACCGCCGAGGTCACCACATCCCATCCATGTGCTCTAATAGCATCTGTATCACAGGACCTCCACCGCCGAGGTCACCACATCCCATCCATGTGCTCTAATAGTATCTGTATCACAGGACCTCCACCGCCGAGGTCATCAGCTCCCATCCATGTGCTCTAATAGTATCTGTATCACAGGACCTCCACCACCGAGGTCGCCAGCTCCCATCCATGTGCTCTAATAGTGTCTGTATCACAGGACCTCCACCGCTGAGGTCGCCACATCCCATCCATGTGCTCTAATAGTGTCTGGATCACAGGACCTCCACCGCCGAGGTCGCCACATTCCATCCATGTGCTCTAATAGTATCTGTATCACAGGACCTCCACCGCCGAGGTCCCCACATCTCATCCATGTGCTCTAATAGCATCTGTATCACAAGACCTCCACCGCCGAGGTCGCCACATCCCATCCATGTGCTCTAATAGCGTCTATATCAAGGGACCTCCACCGCCGAGGTCACCACATCCCATCCATGTGCTCTAATAGCATCTGTATCACAGGACCGCCACCGCAGAGGTCACCACATCCCATCCATGTGCTCTAATAGCATCTGTATCACAGGACCTCCCACGCTGAGGTCGCCAGCTCCCATCCATGTTCTCTAATAGCATCTGTATCACAGAACCTCCACCGCCGAGGTCACCACATCCCATTCATGTGTTCTAAGAGCATCTGTATCACAGGACCTCCACCGCCGAGGTCGCCACATCCCATCCATGTGCTCTAATAGGATCTGTATCACAGGACCTCCACCGCCGAGGTCGCCAGCTCCCATCCATGTGCTCTAATAGTGTCTGTATCCCAGGACCTCCACCGCTGAGGTCACAACATCCCATCCATGTGCTCTAATAGTGTCTGTATTACAGGACCTACACCGCCGAGGTCGCCACATTCCATCCATGTGCTCTAATAGCATCTGTATCACAGGACCTCCACCGCCGAGGTCGCCACATCCCATCCATGTGGTCTAATAGCGTCTGTATCACAGGACCTCCACCGCCGATGTCAACACATCCCATCCATGTGCTCTAATAGCATCTGTATCACAGGACCTCCACCGCAGAGGTCACCACATCCCATCCATGTGCTCTAATAGCATCTGTATCACAGGACCTCCACCGCCGAGGTTACCACATCCCATCCATGTGCTCTAAAAGTATCTGTATCACAGGACCTCCACCGCCGAGGTCACCACATCCCATCCATGTGCTCTAATAGTATCTGTATCACAGGACCTCCACCGCCGAGGTCGCCACATCCCATCCATGTGCTCTAATAGCGTCTGTATCACAGGACCTCCACCGCCGAGGTCGCCAGCTCCCATCCATGTGCTCTAATCGTGTCTGTATCACAGGACCTCCACCGCCGAGGTCACCACATCCCATCCATGTGCTCTAATAGCATCTGTATCACAGGACCTCCACCGCCGAGGTCACCACATCCCATCCATGTGCTCTAATAGTATCTGTATCACAGGACCTCCACCGCCGAGGTCCCCACATCCCATCCATGTGCTCTAATAGTATCTGTATCACAGGACCTCCACCGCCGAGGTCACCACATCCCATCCATGTGCTCTAATAGCATCTGTATCACAGGACCTCCACCGCCGAGGTCACCACATCCCATCCATGTGCTCTAATTGTATCTGTATCACAGGACCTCCACCGCCGAGGTCGCCACATCCCATCCATGTGCTCTAAAAGGATCTATATCACAGGACCTCCACCGCCGAGGTCGCCAGCTCCCATCCATATGCTCTAATAGTGTCTGTATCACAGGACCTTCACCGCTGTGGTCGCCACATCCCATCCATGTGCTCTAATAGTGTCTGTATCACAGGACCTCCACCGCCGAGGTAGCCACATTCCATCCATGTGCTCTAATAGCATCTGTATCACAGGACCTCCACCGCCGAGGTCACCACATCCCATCAATGTGCTCTAATAGCATCTGTATCACAGGACCTCCACCGCTGAGGTCGCCAGCTCCCATCAATGTGCTCTAATAGTATCTGTATCACAGGACCTCCACCGCCGAGGTCACCACATCCCATCCATGTGCTCTAATAGTATCTGTATCACATGACCTCCACCGCCGAGGTCATCAGCTCCCATCCATGTGCTCTAATAGTATCTGTATCACAGGACCTCCACCGCCGAGGTCATCAGCTCCCATCCATGTGCTCTAATAGTATCTGTATCACAGGACCTCCACCGCCGAGGTCGCCACATCCCATCCATGTGCTCTAATAGGATCTGTATCACAGGACCTCCACCGCCGAGGTCGCCAGCTCCCATCCATGTGCTCTAATAGTGTCTGTATCACAGGACCTCCACCGCTGAGGTCGCCACATCCCATCCATGTGCTCTAATAGTGTCTGTATCACAGGACCTCCACCGCCGAGGTAGCCACATTCCATCCATGTGCTCTAATAGCATCTGTATCACAGGACCTCCACCTCCGAGGTCGCCACATCCCATCCATGTGCTCTAATAGTATCTGTATCACAGGACCTCCACCGCTGAGGTCACCACATCCCATCCATGTGCTCTAATAGCATCTGTATCACAGGACCTCCACAGCAGAGGTTCCCACATCCCATCCATGTGCTCTAATAGCATCTGTATCACAGGACCTCCACCACCGAGGTCACCACATCCCATCCATGTGCTCTAATAGTATCTGTATCACAGGACCTCCACCGCCGAGGTCATCAGCTCCCATCCATGTGCTCTAATAGTATCTGTATCACAGGACCTCCACCGCCGAGGTCGCCAGCTCCCATCCATGTGCTCTAATAGCATCTGTATCACAGAACCTCCACCGCCGAGGTCACCACATCCCATCCATGTGCTCTAATAGCATCTGTATCACAGGACCTCCACCGCCGAGGTCACCACATCCCATCCATGTGCTCTAATAGTATCTGTATCACAGGACCTCCACCGCCGAGGTCATCAGCTCCCATCCATGTGCTCTAATAGTATCTGTATCACAGGACCTCCACCGCCGAGGTCGCCACATCCCATCCATGTGCTCTAATAGGATCTGTATCACAGGACCTCCACCGCCGAGGTCGCCAGCTCCCATCCATGTGCTCTAATAGTGTCTGTATCACAGGACCTCCACCGCTGAGGTCGCCACATCCCATCCATGTGCTCTAATAGTGTCTGTATTACAGGACCTCCACCGCCGAGGTCGCCGGATTCCATCCATGTGCTCTAATAGCATCTGTATCACAGGACCTCCACGGCCGAGGTCGCCACATCCCATCCATGTGCTCTAATAGCGTCTGTATCACAGGACCTCCACCGCCGAGGTCACCACATCCCATCCATGTGACTAATAGCATCTGTATCACAGGACCTCCACCGCCGAGGTCACCACATCCCATCCATGTGCTCTAATAGTATCTGTATCACAGGACCTCCACCGCCGAGGTCATCAGCTCCCATCCATGTGCTCTAATAGTATCTGTATCACAGGACCTCCACCGCCGATGTCGCCAGCTCCCATCCATGTGCTCTAATAGTGTCTGTATCACAGGACCTCCACCGCTGAGGTCGCCACATCCCATCCATGTGCTCTAATAGTGTCTGGATCACAGGACCTCCACCGCCGAGGTCGCCACATTCCATCCATGTGCTCTAATAGTATCTGTATCACAGGACCTCCACCGCCGAGGTCCCCACATCTCATCCATGTGCTCTAATAGCATCTGTATCACAAGACCTCCACCGCCGAGGTCGCCACATCCCATCCATGTGCTCTAATAGCGTCTATATCAAAGGACCTCCACCGCCGAGGTCACCACATCCCATCCATGTGCTCTAATAACATCTGTATCACAGGACCGCCACAGCAGAGGTCACCACATCCCATCCATGTGCTCTAATAGCATCTGTATCACAGGACCTCCCACGCTGAGGTCGCCAGCTCCCATCCATGTTCTCTAATTGCATCTGTATCACAGAACCTCCACCGCCGAGGTCACCACATCCCATCCATGTGTTCTAAGAGCATCTGTATCACAGGACCTCCACCGCCGAGGTCACCACATCCCATCCATGTGCTCTAATAGTATCTGTATCACAGGACCTCCACCGCCGAGGTCATCAGTTCCCATCCATGTGCTCTAATAGTATCTGTATCACAGGACCTCCACCGCCGAGGTCGCCACATCCCATCCATGTGCTCTAATAGGATCTGTATCACAGGACCTCCACCGCCGAGGTCGCCAGCTCCCATCCATGTGCTCTAATAGTGTCTGTATCCCAGGACCTCCACCGCTGAGGTCGCAACATCCCATCCATGTGCTCTAATAGTGTCTGTATTACAGGACCTCCACCGCCGAGGTCGCCACATTCCATCCATGTGCTCTAATAGCATCTGTATCACAGGACCTCCACCGCCGAGGTCGCCACATCCCATCCATGTGCTCTAATAGCGTCTGTATCACAGGACCTCCACCGCCGATGTCAACACATCCCATCCATGTGCTCTAATAGCATCTGTATCACAGGACCTCCACCGCAGAGGTCACCACATCCCATCCATGTGCTCTAATAGCATCTGTATCACAGGACCTCCACCGCCGAGGTTACCACATCCCATCCATGTGCTCTAATAGTATCTGTATCACATGACCTCCACCGCCGAGGTCATCAGCTCCCATCCATGTGCTCTAATAGTATCTGTATCACAGGACCTCCACCGCCGAGGTCATCAGCTCCCATCCATGTGCTCTAATAGTATCTGTATCACAGGACCTCCACCGCCGAGGTCGCCACATCCCATCCATGTGCTCTAATAGGATCTGTATCACAGGACCTCCACCGCCGAGGTCGCCAGCTCCCATCCATGTGCTCTAATAGTGTCTGTATCACAGGACCTCCACCGCTGAGGTCGCCACATCCCATCCATGTGCTCTAATAGTGTCTGTATCACAGGACCTCCACCGCCGAGGTAGCCACATTCCATCCATGTGCTCTAATAGCATCTGTATCACAGGACCTCCACCGCCGAGGTCGCCACATCCCATCCATGTGCTCTAATAGTATCTGTATCACAGGACCTCCACCGCTGAGGTCACCACATCCCATCCATGTGCTCTAATAGCATCTGTATCACAGGACCTCCACAGCAGAGGTTCCCACATCCCATCCATGTGCTCTAATAGCATCTGTATCACAGGACCTCCACCACCGAGGTCACCACATCCCATCCATGTGCTCTAATAGTATCTGTATCACAGGACCTCCACCGCCGAGGTCATCAGCTCCCATCCATGTGCTCTAATAGTATCTGTATCACAGGACCTCCACCGCCGAGGTCGCCAGCTCCCATCCATGTGCTCTAATAGCATCTGTATCACAGAACCTCCACCGCCGAGGTCACCACATCCCATCCATGTGCTCTAATAGCATCTGTATCACAGGACCTCCACCGCCGAGGTCACCACATCCCATCCATGTGCTCTAATAGTATCTGTATCACAGGACCTCCACCGCCGAGGTCATCAGCTCCCATCCATGTGCTCTAATAGTATCTGTATCACAGGACCTCCACCGCCGAGATCGCCACATCCCATCCATGTGCTCTAATAGGATCTGTATCACAGGACCTCCACCGCCGAGGTCGCCAGCTCCCATCCATGTGCTCTAATAGTGTCTGTATCACAGGACCTCCACCGCTGAGGTCGCCACATCCCATCCATGTGCTCTAATAGTGTCTGTATTACAGGACCTCCACCGCCGAGGTCGCCGGATTCCATCCATGTGCTCTAATAGCATCTGTATCACAGGACCTCCACGGCCGAGGTCGCCACATCCCATCCATGTGCTCTAATAGCGTCTGTATCACAGGACCTCCACCGCCGAGGTCACCACATCCCATCCATGTGACTAATAGCATCTGTATCACAGGACCTCCACCGCCGAGGTCACCACATCCCATCCATGTGCTCTAATAGTATCTGTATCACAGGACCTCCACCGCCGAGGTCATCAGCTCCCATCCATGTGCTCTAATAGTATCTGTATCACAGGACCTCCACCGCCGATGTCGCCAGCTCCCATCCATGTGCTCTAATAGTGTCTGTATCACAGGACCTCCACCGCTGAGGTCGCCACATCCCATCCATGTGCTCTAATAGTGTCTGGATCACAGGACCTCCACCGCCGAGGTCGCCACATTCCATCCATGTGCTCTAATAGTATCTGTATCACAGGACCTCCACCGCCGAGGTCCCCACATCTCATCCATGTGCTCTAATAGCATCTGTATCACAAGACCTCCACCGCCGAGGTCGCCACATCCCATCCATGTGCTCTAATAGCGTCTATATCAAAGGACCTCCACCGCCGAGGTCACCACATCCCATCCATGTGCTCTAATAACATCTGTATCACAGGACCGCCACCGCAGAGGTCACCACATCCCATCCATGTGCTCTAATAGCATCTGTATCACAGGACCTCCCACGCTGAGGTCGCCAGCTCCCATCCATGTTCTCTAATAGCATCTGTATCACAGAACCTCCACCGCCGAGGTCACCACATCCCACCCATGTGTTCTAAGAGCATCTGTATCACAGGACCTCCACCGCCGAGGTCACCACATCCCATCCATGTGCTCTAATAGTATCTGTATCACAGGACCTCCACCGCCGAGGTCATCAGCTCCCATCCATGTGCTCTAATAGTATCTGTATCACAGGACCTCCACCGCCGAGGTCGCCACATCCCATCCATGTGCTCTAATAGGATCTGTATCACAGGACCTCCACCGCCGAGGTCGCCAGCTCCCATCCATGTGCTCTAATAGTGTCTGTATCCCAGGACCTCCACCGCTGAGGTCGCAACATCCCATCCATGTGCTCTAATAGTGTCTGTATTACAGGACCTCCACCGCCGAGGTCGCCACATTCCATCCATGTGCTCTAATAGCATCTGTATCACAGGACCTCCACCGCCGAGGTCGCCACATCCCATCCATGTGCTCTAATAGCGTCTGTATCACAGGACCTCCACAGCCGATGTCAACACATCCCATCCATGTGCTCTAATAGCATCTGTATCACAGGACCTCCACCGCAGAGGTCACCACATCCCATCCATGTGCTCTAATAGCATCTGTATCACAGGACCTCCACCGCCGAGGTTACCACATCCCATCCATGTGCTCTAATAGTATCTGTATCACAGGACCTCCACCGCCGAGGTCACCACATCCCATCCATGTGCTCTAATAGTATCTGTATCACAGGACCTCCACCGCCGAGGTCGCCACATCCCATCCATGTGCTCTAATAGCGTCTGTATCACAGGACCTCCACCGCCGAGGTCGCCAGCTCCCATCCATGTGCTCTAATAGTGTCTGTATCACAGGACCTCCACCGCCGAGGTCACCACATCCCATCCATGTGCTCTAATAGCATCTGTATCACAGGACCTACACCGCCGAGGTCACCACATCCCATCCATGTGCTCTAATAGTATCTGTATCACAGGACCTCCACCGCAGAGGTCCCCACATCCCATCCATGTGCTCTAATAGTATCTGTATCACAGGACCTCCACCGCCGAGGTCACCACATCCCATCCATGTGCTCTAATAGCATCTGTATCACAGGACCTCCACCGCCGAGGTCACCACATCCCATCCATGTGCTCTAATTGTATCTGTATCACAGGACCTCCACCACCGAGGTCCCTACATCCCATCCATGTGCTCTAATAGCATCTGTACCACAGGACCTCCACCGCCGAGGTCGCCAGCTCCCATCCATGTGATCTAATAGTATCTGTATCACAGGAGCTCCACCGCCGAGGTCCCCATATCCCATCCATGTGCTCTAATAGCATCTGTATCACAGGACCTCCACCGCCGAGGTCACCACATCCCATCCATGTGCTCTAATAGTATCTGTATCACAGGAGCTCCACCGCCGAGGTCCCCATATCCCATCCATGTGCTCTAATAGCATCTGTATCACAGGACCTCCACCGCCGAGGTCACCACATCCCATCCATGTGCTCTAATAGCATCTGTACCACAGGACCTCCACCTCCGAGGTCGCCAGCTCCCATCCATGTGATCTAATAGTATCTGTATCACAGGAGCTCCACCGCCGAGGTACCCATATCCCATCCATGTGCTCTAATAGCATCTGTATCACAGGACCTCCACCGCCGAGGTCACCACATCCCATCCATGTGCTCTAATAGTATCTGTATCACAGGACCTCCACCGCCGAGGTTACCACATCCCATCCATGTGCTCTAATAGTATCTGTATCACAGGACCTCCACCGCCGAGGTTACCACATCCCATCCATGTGCTCTAATAGCATCTGTATCACAGGACCTCCACCGCCGAGGTCGCCACATCACATCCATGTGCTCTAATAGTATCTGTATCACAGGACCTCAACCGCCGAGGTCCCCACATCCCATCCATGTGCTCTAATAGTATCTGTATCACAGGACCTCCACCGCCGAGGTCGCCACATCCCATCCATGTGCTCTAATAGCATCTGTATCACAGGACCTCCACCGCCGAGGTCATCAGCTCCCATCCATGTGCTCTAATAGCATCTGTATCACAGGACCTCCCCCGCTGAGGTCGCCAGCTCCCATCCATGTTCTCTAATAGCATCTGTATCACAGAACCTCCACCGCCGAGGTCCCCACATCCCATCCATGTGCTCTAATAGTATCTGTATCACAGGACCTCCACCACCGAGGTCGCCAGCTCCCATCCATGTGCTCTAATAGTGTCTGTATCACAGGACCTCCACCGCCGAGGTCACCACATCCCATCCATGTGCTCTAATAGTATCTGTATCACAGGACCTCCACCGCCGAGGTCGCCAGCTCCCATCCATGTGCTCTAATAGCATCTGTATCACAGGACCTCCACCGCCGAAGTCACCACATCCCATCCATGTGCTCTAATAGTATCTGTATCACAGGACCTCCACCGCCGAGGTCGCCACATCCCATCCATGTGCTCTAAAAGGATCTATATCACAGGACCTCCACCGCCGAGGTCGCCAGCTCCCATCCATATGCTCTAATAGTGTCTGTATCACAGGACCTCCACCGCCGAGGTAGCCACATTCCATCCATGTGCTCTAATAGCATCTGTATCACAGGACCTCCACCGCCGAGGTCGCCACATCCCATCCATGTGCTCTAATAGTATCTGTATCAAAGGACCTCCACCGCCGAGGTCCCCACATCCCATCCATGTGCTCTAATAGTATCTGTATCACAGGACCTCCACCGCCGTGCTCCCCACATCCCATCCATGTGCTCTAATAGCGTCTGTATCACAGGACCTCCACCGCTGAGGTCACCACATCCCATCCATGTGCTCTAATAGCATCTGTATCACAGGACCTCCACCGCCGAGGTCGCCACATCCCATCCATGTGCTCTAATAGCATCTGTATCACAGGACCTCCACCGCCGAGGTCACCATATCTCATCCATGTGCTCTAATAGCATCTGTATCACAGGACCTCCACCGCTGAGGTCGACAGCTCCCATCCATGTGCTCTAATAGCATCTGTATCACAGAACCTCCACCGCCGAGGTCACCACATCCCATCCATGTGCTCTAATAGTGTCTGTATCACAGGACCTCCACCGCCGAGGTCACCAGCTCCCATCCATGTGCTCTAATAGTATCTGTATAACAGGACCTCCACCACCGAGGTCACCACATCCCATCCATGTGCTCTAATAGTATCTGTATCACAGGACCTCCACCGCTGAGGTCGCCACATCCCATCCATGTGCTCTAATAGTATCTGTATCACAGGACCTCCACCGCCGAGGTCGCCACATCCCATCCATGTGCTCTAATAGCATCTGTATCACAGGACCTCCACCGCCGAGGTCACCACATCCCATCCATGTGCTCTAATAGCATCTGTATCACAGGACCTCCACCGCCGATGTCACCACATCCCATCCATGTGCTCTAATAGCATCTGTATCACAGGACCTCCACCGCCGAGGTCGCCAGCTCCCATCCATGTGCTCTAATAGCATCTGTATCACAGGACCTCCACCGCCGAGGTCACCACATCCGATCCATGTGCTCTAATAGCATCTGTATCACAGGACCTCCACCGCCGAGGTCACCACATCCCATCCATGTGCTCTAATAGTATCTGTATCACAGGACCTCCACCGCCGAGATCATCAGCTCCCATCCATGTGCTCTAATAGTATCTGTGTCACAGGACCTCCACCGCCGAGGTCGCCACATCCCATCCATGTGCTCTAATAGGATCTGTATCACAGGACCTCCACCGCCGAGGTCGCCAGCTCCCATCCATGTGCTCTAATAGTGTCTGTATCACAGGACCTCCACCTCCGAGGTCCCCACATCCCATCCATGTGCTCAATAGTATCTGTATCACAGGACCTCCACCGCCGAGGTCCCCACATCCCATCCATGTGCTCTAATAGTATCTGTATCACAGGACCTCCACCGCCGAGGTCGCCACATCCCATCCATGTGCTCTAATAGTATCTGTATCACAGGACCTCCACCGCCGAGGTCCCCACATCCCATCCATGTGCTCTAATAGTGTCTGTATCACAGGACCTGCACCGCCGAGGTCGCCACATCCCATCCATGTGCTCTAATAGCGTCTGTATCACAGGACCTCCACCGCCGAGGTCCCCACATCCCATCCATGTGCTCAATAGTATCTGTATCACAGGACCTCCACCGCCGAGGTCCCCACATCCCAACCATGTGCTCTAATAGTATCTGTATCACAGGACCTCCACCGCCGAGGTCGCCAGCTCCCATCCATGTGCTCTAATAGTATCTGTATCAAAGGACCTCCACCGCCGAGGTTCCCACATCCAATCCATGTGCTCTAATAGTATCTGTATCACAGGACCTCCACCGCCGAGGTCGCCACATCCCATCCATGTGCTCTAATAGTATCTGTATCACAGGACCTCCACCGCCGAGGTTACCACATCCCATCCATGTGCTCTAATAGTATCTGTATCACAGGACCTCCACCGCCGAGGTTACTACATCCCATCCATGTGCTCTAATTGCATCTGTATCACAGGACCTCCACCGCCGAGGTCCCCACATCCCATCCATGTGCTCTAATAGCGTCTGTATCACAGGTCCTCCACCGCCGAGGTCCCCACATCCCATTCCTGTGCTCTAATAGTATCTGTATCACAGGACCTCCACCGCCGAGGTCCCCACATCCCATCCATGTGCTCTAATAGTATCTGTATCACAGGACCTCCACCGCCGAGGTCCCAACATCCCATCCATGTGTTCTAATAGTATCTGTATAACAGGACCTCCACCGCCGAGGTCCCCACATCCCATCCATGTGCTCTAATAGCGTCTGTATCTCAGGACCTCCACCGCCGAGGTTGCCACATCCCATCCATGTGCTCTAATAGTATCTGTATCACAGGACCTCCACCGCCGAGGTCCCCACATCCCATCCATGTGCTCTAATAGTATCTGTATCACAGGACCTCCACCGCCGAGGTCCCCACATCCCATCCATGTGCTCTAATAGTATCTGTATCACAGGACCTCCACCGCCGAGGTTATTACATCCCATCCATGTGCTCTCATAGTATCTGTATCACAGGACCTCCACCGCCGAGGTCCCCACATCCCATCCATGTGCTCTAATAGCATCTGTATCACAGGACCTCCACCGCCGAGGTTATTACATCCCATCCATGTGCTCTAATAGTATCTGTATCACAGGACCTCAACCGCCGAGGTCGCCACATCCCATCCATGTGCTCTAATAGTATCTGTATCACAGGACCTCCACCGCCGAGGTCGCCACATCCCATCCATGTGCTGTAATAGTATCTGTATCACAGGACCTCCACCGCCGAGGTTATTACATCCCATCCATGTGCTCTAATAGCATCTGTATCACAGGACCTCCACCGCCGAGGTCCCCACATCCCATCCATGTGCTCTAATAGTGTCTGTATCACAGGACCTCCACCGCCGAGGTCACCACATCCCATCCATGTGCTCTAATAGTATCTGTATCACAGGACCTGCACCGCCGAGGTCGCCACATCCCATCCATGTGCTCTAATAGCATCTGTATCACAGGACCTCCACCGCCGAGGTCCCCACATCCCATCCATGTGCTCAATAGTATCTGTATCACAGGACCTCCACCGCCGAGGTCCCCACATCCCATCCATGTGCTCTAATAGTATCTGTATCACAGGACCTCCACCGCCGAGGTCGCCACATCCCATCCATGTGCTCTAATAGTATCTGTATCACAGGACTTGCACCGCCGAGGTCGCCACATCCCATCCATGTGCTCTAATAGCATCTGTATCACAGGACCTCCACCGCCGAGGTCCCCACATCCCATCCATGTGCTCAATAATATCTGTATCACAGGACCTCCACCGCCGATGTCCCCATATCCCATCCATGTGCTCTAATAGTATCTGTATCACAGGACCTCCACCGCAGAGGTCGCCACATCCCATCCATGTGCTCTAATAGTATCTGTATCACAGGACCTCCACCGCCGAGGTCCCCACATCCCATCCATGTGCTCTAATATTATCTGTATCACAGGACCTCCACCTCCGAGGTCACCACATCCCATCCATGTGCTCTAATAGTATCTGTATCACAGGACCTCCACCGCCGAGGTCCCCACATCCCATCCATGTGCTCTAATAGGGTCTGTATCACAGGACCTCCACCACCGAGGTCGCCACATCCCATCCATGTGCTGTAATAGTATCTGTATCACAGGACCTCCACCGCCGAGGTTATTACATCCCATCCATGTGCTCTAATAGCATCTGTATCACAGGACCTCCACCGCAGAGGTCCCCACATCCCATCCATGTGCTCTAATAGTGTCTGTATCACATGACCTCCACCGCTGAGGTCACCACATCCCATCCATGTGCTCTAATAGTATCTGTATCACAGGACCTGCACCGCCGAGGTCGCCACATCCCATCCATGTGCTCTAATAGCATCTGTATCACAGGACCTCCACCGTCGAGGTCCCCACATCCCATCCATGTGCTCAATAGTATCTGTATCACAGGACCTCCACCGCCGAGGTCCCCACATCCCATCCATGTGCTCTAATAGTATCTGTATCACAGGACCTCCACCGCCGAGGTCGCCAGCTCCCATCCATGTGCTCTAATAGTATCTGTATCAAAGGACCTCCACCGCCGAGGTTCCCACATCCAATCCATGTGCTCTAATAGTATCTGTATCACAGGACCTCCACCGCCGAGGTCGCCACATCCCATCCATGTGCTCTAATAGTATCTGTATCACAGGACCTCCACCGCCGAGGTTACCACATCCCATCCATGTGCTCTAATAGTATCTGTATCACAGGACCTCCACCGCCGAGGTTACCACATCCCATCCATGTGCTCTAATTGCATCTGTATCACAGGACCTCCACCGCCGAGGTCCCCACATCCCATCCATGTGCTCTAATAGCTTCTGTATCACAGGACCTCCACCGCCGAGGTCCCCACATCCCATCCATGTGCTCTAATAGTATCTGTATCACAGGACCTCCACCGCCGAGGTCCCCACATCCCATCCATGTGCTCTAATAGTATCTGTATCACAGGACCTCCACCGCCGAGGTCCCCACATCCCATCCATGTGCTCTATTAGTATCTGTATCACAGGACCTCCACCGCCGAGGTCGCCACATCCCATCCATGTGCTCTAATAGTATCTGTATCACAGGACCTCCACCGCCGAGGTTATCACATCCCATCCATGTGCTCTAATAGTATCTGTATCACAGGACCTCCACCGCCGAGGTCCACACATCCCATCCATGTGCTCTAATAGTGTCTGTATCACAGGACCTCCACCGCCGAGGTCACCACATCCCATCCATGTGCTCTAATAGTATCTGTATCACAGAATCTCCACCGCCGAGGTCGCCACATCCCATCCATGTGCTCTAATAGCATCTGTATCACAGGACCACCACCGCCGAGGTCCACACATCCCATCCATGTGCTCTAATAGTATCTGTATCACAGGACCTCCACCACCGAGGTCGCCACATCCCATCCATGTGCTCTAATAGCATCTGTATCACAGGACCTCCACCGCCGAGGTCCCCACATCCCATCCATGTGCTCTAATAGTATCTGTATCACAGGACCTCCACCGCCGAGGTCCCCACATCACATCCATGTGCTCTAATAGTATCTGTATCACAGGACCTCCACCGCCGAGGTCCCCACATCCCATCCATGTGCTCTAATAGTATCTGTATCACAGGACCTCCACCGCCGAGGTCCCCACATCCCATCCATGTGCTCTAATAGTATCTGTATCACAGGACCTCCACCGCCGAGGTCACCAGCTCCCATCCATGTGCTCTAATAATATCTGTATAACAGGACCTCCACCACCGAGGTCAACACATCCCATCCATGTGCTCTAATAGTATCTGTATCACAGGACCACCACCGCCGAGGTCACCACATCCCATCCATGTGCTCTAATAGTATCTGTATCACATGACCTCCACCGCCGAGGTCCCCACATCCCATCCATGTGCTCTAATAGCATCTGTATCACAGGACCTCCACCGCCGAGGTCGCCACATCCCATCCATGTGCTCTAATAGTATCTGTATCACAGGACCTCCACCGCCGAGGTCGCCAGCTCCCATCCAGGTGCTCTAATAGCGTCTGTATCACAGGACCTCCACCGCCGAGGTCACCACATCCCATCCATGTGCTCTAATAGTATCTGTATCACAGGACCTGCACCGCCGAGGTCGCCACATCCCATCTATGTGCTCTAATAGCATCTGTATCACAGGACCTCCACCGCCGAGGTCCCCACATCCCATCCATGTGCTCAATAGTATCTGTATCACAGGACCTCCACCGCCGAGATCCCCACATCCCATCCATGTGCTCTAATAGTATCTGTATCACAGGACCTCCACCGCCGAGGTCGCCACATCCCATCCATGTGCTCTAATAGTATCTGTATCACAGGACTTGCACCGCCGAGGTCGCCACATCCCATCCATGTGCTCTAATAGCATCTGTATCACAGGACCTCCACCGCCGAGGTCCCCACATCCCATCCATGTGCTCAATAATATCTGTATCACAGGACCTCCACCGCCGATGTCCCCATATCCCATCCATGTGCTCTAATAGTATCTGTATCACAGGACCTCCACCGCAGAGGTCGCCACATCCCATCCATGTGCTCTAATAGTATCTGTATCACAGGACCTCCACCGCCGAGGTCCCCACATCCCATCCATGTGCTCTAATATTATCTGTATCACAGGACCTCCACCTCCGAGGTCACCACATCCCATCCATGTGCTCTAATAGTATCTGTATCACAGGACCTCCACCGCCGAGGTCCCCACATCCCATCCATGTGCTCTAATAGGGTCTGTATCACAGGACCTCCACCACCGAGGTCGCCACATCCCATCCATGTGCTGTAATAGTATCTGTATCACAGGACCTCCACCGCCGAGGTTATTACATCCCATCCATGTGCTCTAATAGCATCTGTATCACAGGACCTCCACCGCAGAGGTCCCCACATCCCATCCATGTGCTCTAATAGTGTCTGTATCACATGACCTCCACCGCTGAGGTCACCACATCCCATCCATGTGCTCTAATAGTATCTGTATCACAGGACCTGCACCGCCGAGGTCGCCACATCCCATCCATGTGCTCTAATAGCATCTGTATCACAGGACCTCCACCGTCGAGGTCCCCACATCCCATCCATGTGCTCAATAGTATCTGTATCACAGGACCTCCACCGCCGAGGTCCCCACATCCCATCCATGTGCTCTAATAGTATCTGTATCACAGGACCTCCACCGCCGAGGTCGCCAGCTCCCATCCATGTGCTCTAATAGTATCTGTATCAAAGGACCTCCACCGCCGAGGTTCCCACATCCAATCCATGTGCTCTAATAGTATCTGTATCACAGGACCTCCACCGCCGAGGTCGCCACATCCCATCCATGTGCTCTAATAGTATCTGTATCACAGGACCTCCACCGCCGAGGTTACCACATCCCATCCATGTGCTCTAATAGTATCTGTATCACAGGACCTCCACCGCCGAGGTTACCACATCCCATCCATGTGCTCTAATTGCATCTGTATCACAGGACCTCCACCGCCGAGGTCCCCACATCCCATCCATGTGCTCTAATAGCTTCTGTATCACAGGACCTCCACCGCCGAGGTCCCCACATCCCATCCATGTGCTCTAATAGTATCTGTATCACAGGACCTCCACCGCCGAGGTCCCCACATCCCATCCATGTGCTCTATTAGTATCTGTATCACAGGACCTCCACCGCCGAGGTCGCCACATCCCATCCATGTGCTCTAATAGTATCTGTATCACAGGACCTCCACCGCCGAGGTTATCACATCCCATCCATGTGCTCTAATAGTATCTGTATCACAGGACCTCCACCGCCGAGGTCCACACATCCCATCCATGTGCTCTAATAGTGTCTGTATCACAGGACCTCCACCGCCGAGGTCACCACATCCCATCCATGTGCTCTAATAGTATCTGTATCACAGAATCTCCACCGCCGAGGTCGCCACATCCCATCCATGTGCTCTAATAGCATCTGTATCACAGGACCACCACCGCCGAGGTCCACACATCCCATCCATGTGCTCTAATAGTATCTGTATCACAGGACCTCCACCACCGAGGTCGCCACATCCCATCCATGTGCTCTAATAGCATCTGTATCACAGGACCTCCACCGCCGAGGTCCCCACATCCCATCCATGTGCTCTAATAGTATCTGTATCACAGGACCTCCACCGCCGAGGTCCCCACATCACATCCATGTGCTCTAATAGTATCTGTATCACAGGACCTCCACCGCCGAGGTCCCCACATCCCATCCATGTGCTCTAATAGTATCTGTATCACAGGACCTCCACCGCCGAGGTCACCAGCTCCCATCCATGTGCTCTAATAATATCTGTATAACAGGACCTCCACCACCGAGGTCACCACATCCCATCCATGTGCTCTAATAGTATCTGTATCACAGGACCACCACCGCCGAGGTCACCACATCCCATCCATGTGCTCTAATAGTATCTGTATCACAGGACCTCCACCGCCGAGGTCGCCAGCTCCCATCCAGGTGCTCTAATAGCGTCTGTATCACAGGACCTCCACCGCCAAGGTTATCACATCCCATCCATGTGCTCTAATAGCGTCTGTATCACAGGACCTCCACCGCCGAGGTCACCACATCCCATCCATGTGCTCTAATAGCGTCTGTATCACAGGACCTCCACCGCCGAGGTTACCACATCCCATCCATGTGCTCTAATAGTATCTGTATCACAGAACCACCACCGCCGAGGTCACCACATCCCATCCATGTGCTCTAATAGTATCTGTATCACAGGACCTCCACCGCCGAGGTCGCCACATCCCATCCATGTGCTCTAATAGTATCTGTATAACAGGACCTCCACCGCCGAGGTTGCCACATCCCATCCATGTGCTCTAATAGTATCTGTATCACAGGACCTCCACCGCCGAGGTCGCCACATCCCATCCATGTGCTCTAATAGCATCTGTATCACAGGACCTCCACCGCCGAGATCACCACATCCCATCCATGTGCTCTAATAGTATCTGTATCACAGGACCTCCACCGCCGAGGTCGCCACATCCCATCCATGTGCTCTAATAGTATCTGTATCACAGGACCTCCACCGCCGAGGTCCCCACATCCCATCCATGTGCTCTAATAGCATCTGTATCACAGGACCTCCACCGCCGAGGTCACCAGCTCCCATCCATGTGCTCTAATAATATCTGTATAACAGGACCTCCACCACCGAAGTCACCACATCCCATCCATGTGCTCTAATAGTATCTGTATCACAGGACCACTACCGCCGAGGTCACCACATCCCATCCATGTGCTCTAATAGTATCTGTATCACAGGACCTCCACCGCCGAGGTCGCCAGCTCCCATCCATGTGCTCTAATAGCGTCTGTATCACAGGACCTCCACCGCCAAGGTTATCACATCCCATCCATGTGCTCTAATAGCGTCTGTATCACAGGACCTCCACCGCCGAGGTCACCACATCCCATCCATGTGCTCTAATAGCGTCTGTATCACAGGACCTCCACCGCCGAGGTTACCACATCCCATCCATGTGCTCTAATAGTATCTGTATCACAGAACCACCACCGCCGAGTTCACCACATCCCATCCATGTGCTCTAATAGTATCTGTATCACAGGACCTCCACCGCCGAGGTCGCCACATCCCATCCATGTGCTCTAATAGTATCTGTATAACAGGACATCCACCACCGAGGTCGCCACATCCCATCCATGTGCTCTAATAGTATCTGTATCACAGGACCTCCACCGCCGAGGTCGCCACATCCCATCCATGTGCTCTAATAGCATCTGTATCACAGGACCTCCACCGCCGAGGTCACCACATCCCATCCATGTGCTCTAATAGTATCTGTATCACAGGACCTCCACCGCCGAGGTCGCCACATCCCATCCATGTGCTCTAATAGTATCTGTATCACAGGACCTCCACTGCCAAGGTCCCCACATCCCATCCATGTGCTCTAATAGTATCTGTATCACAGGACCTCCACCGCCGAGGTCGCCACATCCCATCCATGTACTCTAATAGCATCTGTATCACAGGACCTTCAACGCCGAGGTCCCCAAATCCCATCCATGTGCTCTAATAGTATCTGTATCACAGGACCTCCACCGCCGAGGTCCCCACATCCCATCCATGTGCTCTAATAGTATATGTATCACAGGACCTCCACCGCCGAGGTCGCCACATACCATCCATGTGCTCTAATAGCATCTGTATCACAGGACCTCCACCGCCGAGGTCCCCAAATCCCATCCATGTGCTCTAATAGTGTCTGTATTACAGGACTTCCACTGCCGAGGTCGCCACATTCCATCCATGTGCTCTAATAGCATCTGTATCACAGGACCTCCACCGCCGAGGTCGTCACATCCCATCCATGTGCTCTAATAGCGTCTGTATCACAGGACCTCCACCGCCGAGGTCACCACATCCCATCCATGTGCTCTTATAGCATCTGTATCACAGGACCTCCACCGCCGAGGTCACCACATCCCATCCATGTGCTCTAATAGCATCTATATCACAGGACCTCCACCGCCGAGGTCACCACGTCCCATCCATGTGCTCTAATAGCATCTGTATCACAGGACCTCCACCGCTGAGGTCGCCAGCTCCCATCCATGTTCTCTAATAGCATCTGTATCACAGAACCTCCACCGCCGAGGTCACCACATCCCATCCATGTGCTCTAATAGCATCTGTATCACAGGACCTCCACCGCCGAGGTCACTACAACCCATCCATGTGCTCTAATAGTATCTGTATCACAGGAGCTCCACCGCCGAGGTCACCACATCCCATCCATGTGCTCTAATAGTATCTGTATCACAGGACCTCCACCGCCGAGGTCATCAGCTCCCATCCATGTGCTCTAATAGTATCTGTATCACAGGACCTCCACCGCCGAGGTCGCCACATCCCATCCATGTGCTCTAAAAGGATCTGTATCACAGGACCTCCACCGCCGAGGTCGCCAGCTCCCATCCATATGCTCTAATAGTGTCTGTATCACAGGACCTCCACCTCCGAGGTCCCCACATCCCATCCATGTGCTCAATAGTATCTGTATCACAGGACCTCCACCGCCGAGGTCCCCACATCCCATCCATGTGCTCTAATTGTATCTGTATCACAGGACCTCCACCGCCGAGGTCGCCACATCCCATCCATGTGCTCTAATAGTATCTGTATCACAGGACCTCCACCGCCGAGGTCCCCACATCCCATCCATGTGCTCTAATAGTGTCTGTATCACAGGACCTGCACCGCCGAGGTCGCCACATCCCATCCATGTGCTCTAATAGCGTCTGTATCACAGGACCTCCACCGCCGAGGTCCCCACATCCCATCCATGTGCTCAATAGTATCTGTATCACAGGACCTCCACCGCCGAGGTCCCCACATCCCATCCATGTGCTCTAATAGTATCTGTATCACAGGACCTCCACCGCCGAGGTCGCCAGCTCCCATCCATGTGCTCTAATAGTATCTGTATCAAAGGACCTCCACCGCCGAGGTTCCCACATACAATCCATGTGCTCTAATAGTATCTGTATCACAGGACCTCCACCGCCGAGGTCGCCACATCCCATCCATGTGCTCTAATAGTATCTGTATCACAGGACCTCCACCGCCGAGGTTACCACATCCCATCCATGTGCTCTAATAGTATCTGTATCACAGGACCTCCACCGCCGAGGTTACTACATCCCATCCATGTGCTCTAATTGAATCTGTATCACAGGACCTCCACCGCCGAGGTCCCCACATCCCATCCATGTGCTCTAATAGCGTCTGTATCACAGGTCCTCCACCGCCGAGGTCCCCCACATCCCATTCCTGTGCTCTAATAGTATCTGTATCACAGGACCTCCACCGCCGAGGTTGCCACATCCCATCCATGTGCTCTAATAGTATCTGTATCACAGGACCTCCACCGCCGAGGTCCCCACATCCCATCCATGTGCTCGAATAGTATCTGTATCACAGGACCTCCACCGCCGAGGTCGCCACATCCCATCCATGTGCTCTAATAGTATCTGTATAACAGGACATCCACCACCGAGGTCGCCACATCCCATCCATGTGCTCTAATAGTATCTGTATCACAGGACCTCCACCGCCGAGGTCGCCACATCCCATCCATGTGCTCTAATAGCATCTGTATCACAGGACCTCCACCGCCGAGGTCACCACATCCCATCCATGTGCTCTAATAGTATCTGTATCACAGGACCTCCACCGCCGAGGTCGCCACATCCCATCCATGTGCTCTAATAGTATCTGTATCACAGGACCTCCACCGCCAAGGTCCCCACATCCCATCCATGTGCTCTAATAGTATCTGTATCACAGGACCTCCACCGCCGAGGTCGCCACATCCCATCCATGTACTCTAATAGCATCTGTATCACAGGACCTTCACCGCCGAGGTCCCCAAATCCCATCCATGTGCTCTAATAGTATCTGTATCACAGGACCTCCACCGCCGAGGTCCCCACATCCCATCCATGTGCTCTAATAGTATATGTATCACAGGACCTCCACCGCCGAGGTCGCCACATACCATCCATGTGCTCTAATAGCATCTGTATCACAGGACCTCCACCGCCGAGGTCCCCAAATCCCATCCATGTGCTCTAATAGTGTCTGTATTACAGGACTTCCACTGCCGAGGTCGCCACATTCCATCCATGTGCTCTAATAGCATCTGTATCACAGGACCTCCACCGCCGAGGTCGTCACATCCCATCCATGTGCTCTAATAGCGTCTGTATCACAGGACCTCCACCGCCGAGGTCACCACATCCCATCCATGTGCTCTTATAGCATCTGTATCACAGGACCTCCACCGCCGAGGTCACAACATCCCATCCATGTGCTCTAATAGCATCTATATCACAGGACCTCCACCGCCGAGGTCACCACGTCCCATCCATGTGCTCTAATAGCATCTGTATCACAGGACCTCCACCGCTGAGGTCGCCAGCTCCCATCCATGTTCTCTAATAGCATCTGTATCACAGAACCTCCACCGCCGAGGTCACCACATCCCATCCATGTGCTCTAATAGCATCTGTATCACAGGACCTCCACCGCCGAGGTCACTACAACCCATCCATGTGCTCTAATAGTATCTGTATCACAGGAGCTCCACCGCCGAGGTCACCACATCCCATCCATGTGCTCTAATAGTATCTGTATCACAGGACCTCCACCGCCGAGGTCATCAGCTCCCATCCATGTGCTCTAATAGTATCTGTATCACAGGACCTCCACCGCCGAGGTCGCCACATCCCATCCATGTGTTCTAAAAGGATCTGTATCACAGGACCTCCACCGCCGAGGTTGCCAGCTCCCATCCATGTGCTCTAATAGTGTCTGTATCACAGGACCTCCACCTCCGAGGTCCCCACATCCCATCCATGTGCTCAATAGTATCTGTATCACAGGACCTCCACCGCCGAGGTCCCCACATCCCATCCATGTGCTCTAATAGTATCTGTATCACAGGACCTCCACCGCCGAGGTCGCCACATCCCATCCATGTGCTCTAATAGTATCTGTATCACAGGACCTCCACCGCCGAGGTCCCCACATCCCATCCATGTGCTCTTATAGTGTCTGTATCACAGGACCTGCACCGCCGAGGTCGCCACATCCCATCCATGTGCTCTAATAGCGTCTGTATCACAGGACCTCCACCGCCGAGGTCCCCACATCCCATCCATGTGCTCAATAGTATCTGTATCACAGGACCTCCACCGCCGAGGTCCCCACATCCCATCCATGTGCTCTAATAGTATCTGTATCACAGGACCTCCACCGCCGAGGTCGCCAGCTCCCATCCATGTGCTCTAATAGTATCTGTATCAAAGGACCTCCACCGCCGAGATTCCCACATCCAATCCATGTGCTCTAATAGTATCTGTATCACAGGACCTCCACCGCCGAGGTCGCCACATCCCATCCATGTGCTCTAATAGTATCTGTATCACAGGACCTCCACCGCCGAGGTTACCACATCCCATCCATGTGCTCTAATAGTATCTGTATCACAGGACCTCCACCGCCGAGGTTACTACATCCCATCCATGTGCTCTAATTGAATCTGTATCACAGGACCTCCACCGCCGAGGTCCCCACATCCCATCCATGTGCTCTAATAGCGTCTGTATCACAGGTCCTCCACCGCCGAGGTCCCCACATCCCATTCCTGTGCTCTAATAGTATCTGTATCACAGGACCTCCACCGCCGAGGTTGCCACATCCCATCCATGTGCTCTAATAGTATCTGTATCACAGGACCTCCACCGCCGAGGTCCCCACATCCCATCCATGTGCTCTAATAGTATCTGTATCACAGGACCTCCACCGCCGAGGTCCCCACATCCCATCCATGTGCTCTAATAGTATCTGTATCACAGGACCTCCACCGCCGAGGTTATTACATCCCATCCATGTGCTCTAATAGTATCTGTATCACAGGACCTCCACCGCCGAGGTCCCCACATCCCATCCATGTGCTCTAATAGCATCTGTATCACAGGACCTCCACCGCCGAGGTTATTACATCCCATCCATGTGCTCTAATAGTATCTGTATCACAGGACCTCAACCGCCGAGGTCGCCAACTCCCATCCATGTGCTCTAATAGTATCTGTATCACAGGACCTCCACCGCCGAGGTCGCCACATCCCATCCATGTGCTGTAATAGTATCTGTATCACAGGACGTCCACCGCCGAGGTTATTACATCCCATCCATGTGCTCTAATAGCATCTGTATCACAGGACCTCCACCGCCGAGGTCCCCACATCCCATCCATGTGCTCTAATAGTGTCTGTATCACAGGACCTCCACCGCCGAGGTCACCACATCCCATCCATGTGCTCTAATAGTATCTGTATCACAGGACCTGCACCGCCGAGGTCGCCACATCCCATCCATGTGCTCTAATAGTATCTGTATCACAGGACCTCCACCGCCGAGGTCGCCACATCCCATCCATGTGCTCTAATAGTATCTGTATCACAGGACCTCCACCGCCGAGGTCGCCACATCCCATCCATGTGCTCTAATAGTATCTGTATCACAGGACCTCCACCGCCGAGGTCCCCACATCCCATCCATGTGCTCTAATAGTATCTGTATCACAGGACCTCCACCGCCGAGGTCCCCACATCCCATCCATGTGCTCAATAGTATCTGTATCACAGGACCTCCACCGCCGAGGTCCCCACATCCCATCCATGTGCTCTAATAGTATCTGTATCACAGGACCTCCACCGCCGAGGTCGCCACATCCCATCCATGTGCTCTAATAGTATCTGTATCACAGTACTTGCACCGCCGAGGTCGCCACATCCCATCCATGTGCTCTAATAGCATCTGTATCACAGGACCTCCACCGCCGAGGTCCCCACATCCCATCCATGTGCTCAATAATATCTGTATCACAGGACCTCCACCGCCGATGTCCCCATATCCCATCCATGTGCTCTAATAGTATCTGTATCACAGGACCTCCACCGCAGAGGTCGCCACATCCCATCCATGTGCTCTAATAGTATCTGTATCACAGGACCTCCACCGCCGAGGTCCCCACATCCCATCCATGTGCTCTAATATTATCTGTATCACAGGACCTCCACCTCCGAGGTCACCACATCCCATCCATGTGCTCTAATAGTATCTGTATCACAGGACCTCCACCGCCGAGGTCCCCACATCCCATCCATGTGCTCTAATAGGGTCTGTATCACAGGACCTCCACCACCGAGGTCGCCACATCCCATCTATGTGCTGTAATAGTATCTGTATCACAGGACCTCCACCGCCGAGATTATTACATCCCATCCATGTGCTCTAATAGCATCTGTATCACAGGACCTCCACCGCAGAGGTCCCCACATCCCATCCATGTGCTCTAATAGTGTCTGTATCACAGGACCTGCACCGCCGAGGTCGCCACATCCCATCCATGTGCTCTAATAGTATCTGTATCACAGGACCTCCACCGCCGAGGTCGCCACATCCCATCCATGTGCTCTAATAGTATCTGTATCACAGGACCTCCACCGCCGAGGTCGCCACATCCCATCCATGTGCTCTAATAGTATCTGTATCACAGGACCTCCACCGCCGAGGTCCCCACATCCCATCCATGTGCTCTAATAGTATCTGTATCACAGGACCTCCACCGCCGAGGTCCCCACATCCCATCCATGTGCTCAATAGTATCTGTATCACAGGACCTCCACCGCCGAGGTCCCCACATCCCATCCATGTGCTCTAATAGTATCTGTATCACAGGACCTCCACCGCCGAGGTCGCCACATCCCATCCATGTGCTCTAATAGTATCTGTATCACAGTACTTGCACCGCCGAGGTCGCCACATCCCATCCATGTGCTCTAATAGCATCTGTATCACAGGACCTCCACCGCCGAGGTCCCCACATCCCATCCATGTGCTCAATAATATCTGTATCACAGGACCTCCACCGCCGATGTCCCCATATCCCATCCATGTGCTCTAATAGTATCTGTATCACAGGACCTCCACCGCAGAGGTCGCCACATCCCATCCATGTGCTCTAATAGTATCTGTATCACAGGACCTCCACCGCCGAGGTCCCCACATCCCATCCATGTGCTCTAATATTATCTGTATCACAGGACCTCCACCTCCGAGGTCACCACATCCCATCCATGTGCTCTAATAGTATCTGTATCACAGGACCTCCACCGCCGAGGTCCCCACATCCCATCCATGTGCTCTAATAGGGTCTGTATCACAGGACCTCCACCACCGAGGTCGCCACATCCCATCTATGTGCTGTAATAGTATCTGTATCACAGGACCTCCACCGCCGAGATTATTACATCCCATCCATGTGCTCTAATAGCATCTGTATCACAGGACCTCCACCGCAGAGGTCCCCACATCCCATCCATGTGCTCTAATAGTGTCTGTATCACATGACCTCCACCGCTGAGGTCACCACATCCCATCCATGTGCTCTAATAGTATCTGTATCACAGGACCTGCACCGCCGAGGTCGCCACATCCCATCCATGTGCTCTAATAGCATCTGTATCACAGGACCTCCACCGTCGAGGTCCCCACATCCCATCCATGTGCTCAATAGTATCTGTATCACAGGACCTCCACCGCCGAGGTCCCCACATCCCATCCATGTGCTCTAATAGTATCTGTATCACAGGACCTCCACCGCCGAGGTCGCCAGCTCCCATCCATGTGCTCTAATAGTATCTGTATCAAAGGACCTCCACCGCCGAGGTTCCCACATCCAATCCATGTGCTCTAATAGTATCTGTATCACAGGACCTCCACCGCCGAGGTCGCCACATCCCATCCATGTGCTCTAATAGTATCTGTATCACAGGACCTCCACCGCCGAGGTTACCACATCCCATCCATGTGCTCTAATAGTATCTGTATCACAGGACCTCCACCGCCGAGGTTACCACATCCCATCCATGTGCTCTAATTGCATCTGTATCACAGGACCTCCACCGCCGAGGTCCCCACATCCCATCCATGTGCTCTAATAGCTTCTGTATCACAGGACCTCCACCGCCGAGGTCCCCACATCCCATCCATGTGCTCTAATAGTATCTGTATCACAGGACCTCCACCGCCGAGGTCCCCACATCCCATCCATGTGCTCTAATAGTATCTGTATCACAGGACCTCCACCGCCGAGGTCCCCACATCCCATCCATGTGCTCTATTAGTATCTGTATCACAGGACCTCCACCGCCGAGGTCGCCACATCCCATCCATGTGCTCTAATAGTATCTGTATCACAGGACCTCCACCGCCGAGGTTATCACATCCCATCCATGTGCTCTAATAGTATCTGTATCACAGGACCTCCACCGCCGAGGTCCACACATCCCATCCATGTGCTCTAATAGTGTCTGTATCACAGGACCTCCACCGCCGAGGTCACCACATCCCATCCATGTGCTCTAATAGTATCTGTATCACAGAATCTCCACCGCCGAGGTCGCCACATCCCATCCATGTGCTCTAATAGCATCTGTATCACAGGACCACCACCGCCGAGGTCCACACATCCCATCCATGTGCTCTAATAGTATCTGTATCACAGGACCTCCACCACCGAGGTCGCCACATCCCATCCATGTGCTCTAATAGCATCTGTATCACAGGACCTCCACCGCCGAGGTCCCCACATCCCATCCATGTGCTCTAATAGTATCTGTATCACAGGACCTCCACCGCCGAGGTCCCCACATCACATCCATGTGCTCTAATAGTATCTGTATCACAGGACCTCCACCGCCGAGGTCCCCACATCCCATCCATGTGCTCTAATAGTATCTGTATCACAGGACCTCCACCGCCGAGGTCACCAGCTCCCATCCATGTGCTCTAATAATATCTGTATAACAGGACCTCCACCACCGAGGTCACCACATCCCATCCATGTGCTCTAATAGTATCTGTATCACAGGACCACCACCGCCGAGGTCACCACATCCCATCCATGTGCTCTAATAGTATCTGTATCACAGGACCTCCACCGCCGAGGTCGCCAGCTCCCATCCAGGTGCTCTAATAGCGTCTGTATCACAGGACCTCCACCGCCAAGGTTATCACATCCCATCCATGTGCTCTAATAGCGTCTGTATCACAGGACCTCCACCGCCGAGGTCACCACATCCCATCCATGTGCTCTAATAGCGTCTGTATCACAGGACCTCCACCGCCGAGGTTACCACATCCCATCCATGTGCTCTAATAGTATCTGTATCACAGAACCACCACCGCCGAGGTCACCACATCCCATCCATGTGCTCTAATAGTATCTGTATCACAGGACCTCCACCGCCGAGGTCGCCACATCCCATCCATGTGCTCTAATAGTATCTGTATAACAGGACCTCCACCGCCGAGGTTGCCACATCCCATCCATGTGCTCTAATAGTATCTGTATCACAGGACCTCCACCGCCGAGGTCGCCACATCCCATCCATGTGCTCTAATAGCATCTGTATCACAGGACCTCCACCGCCGAGATCACCACATCCCATCCATGTGCTCTAATAGTATCTGTATCACAGGACCTCCACCGCCGAGGTCGCCACATCCCATCCATGTGCTCTAATAGTATCTGTATCACAGGACCTCCACCGCCGAGGTCCCCACATCCCATCCATGTGCTCAAATAGCATCTGTATCACAGGACCTCCACCGCCGAGGTCACCAGCTCCCATCCATGTGCTCTAATAATATCTGTATAACAGGACCTCCACCACCGAAGTCACCACATCCCATCCATGTGCTCTAATAGTATCTGTATCACAGGACCACTACCGCCGAGGTCACCACATCCCATCCATGTGCTCTAATAGTATCTGTATCACAGGACCTCCACCGCCGAGGTCGCCAGCTCCCATCCATGTGCTCTAATAGCGTCTGTATCACAGGACCTCCACCGCCAAGGTTATCACATCCCATCCATGTGCTCTAATAGCGTCTGTATCACAGGACCTCCACCGCCGAGGTCACCACATCCCATCCATGTGCTCTAATAGCGTCTGTATCACAGGACCTCCACCGCCGAGGTTACCACATCCCATCCATGTGCTCTAATAATATCTGTATCACAGAACCACCACCGCCGAGTTCACCACATCCCATCCATGTGCTCTAATAGTATCTGTATCACAGGACCTCCACCGCCGAGGTCGCCACATCCCATCCATGTGCTCTAATAGTATCTGTATAACAGGACATCCACCGCCGAGGTCGCCACATCCCATCCATGTGCTCTAATAGTATCTGTATCACAGGACCTCCACCGCCGAGGTCGCCACATCCCATCCATGTGCTCTAATAGCATCTGTATCACAGGACCTCCACCGCCGAGGTCACCACATCCCATCCATGTGCTCTAATAGTATCTGTATCACAGGACCTCCACCGCCGAGGTCGCCACATCCCATCCATGTGCTCTAATAGTATCTGTATCACAGGACCTCCACCGCCAAGGTCCCCACATCCCATCCATGTGCTCTAATAGTATCTGTATCACAGGACCTACACCGCCGAGGTCGCCACATCCCATCCATGTACTCTAATAGCATCTGTATCACAGGACCTCCACCGCCGAGGTCCCCAAATCCCATCCATGTGCTCTAATAGTATCTGTATCACAGGACCTCCACCGCCGAGGTCCCCACATCCCATCCATGTGCTCTAATAGTATATGTATCACAGGACCTCCACCGCCGAGGTCGCCACATACCATCCATGTGCTATAATAGCATCTGTATCACAGGACCTCCACCGCCAAGGTCCCCAAATCCCATCCATGTGCTCTAATAGTGTCTGTATTACAGGACCTCCACTGCCGAGGTCGCCACATTCCATCCATGTGCTCTAATAGCATCTGTATCACAGGACCTCCACCGCCGAGGTCGTCACATCCCATCCATGTGCTCTAATAGCGTCTGTATCACAGGACCTCCACCGCCGAGGTCACCACATCCCATCCATGTGCTCTTATAGCATCTGTATCACAGGACCTCCACCGCCGAGGTCACCACATCCCATCCATGTGCTCTAATAGCATCTATATCACAGGACCTCCACCGCCGAGGTCACCACGTCCCATCCATGTGCTCTAATAGCATCTGTATCACAGGACCTCCACCGCTGAGGTCGCCAGCTCCCATCCATGTTCTCTAATAGCATCTGTATCACAGAACCTCCACCGCCGAGGTCACCACATCCCATCCATGTGCTCTAATAGCATCTGTATCACAGGACCTCCACCGCCGAGGTCACTACTTCCCATCCATGTGCTCTAATAGTATCTGTATCACAGGAGCTCCACCGCCGAGGTCACCAGCTCCCATCCATGTGCTCTAATAATATCTGTATAACAGGACCTCCACCACCGAAGTCACCACATCCCATCCATGTGCTCTAATAGTATCTGTATCACAGGACCACTACCGCCGAGGTCACCACATCCCATCCATGTGCTCTAATAGTATCTGTATCACAGGACCTCCACCGCCGAGGTCGCCAGCTCCCATCCATGTGCTCTAATAGCGTCTGTATCACAGGACCTCCACCGCCAAGGTTATCACATCCCATCCATGTGCTCTAATAGCGTCTGTATCACAGGACCTCCACCGCCGAGGTCACCACATCCCATCCATGTGCTCTAATAGCGTCTGTATCACAGGACCTCCACCGCCGAGGTTACCACATCCCATCCATGTGCTCTAATAATATCTGTATCACAGAACCACCACCGCCGAGTTCACCACATCCCATCCATGTGCTCTAATAGTATCTGTATCACAGGACCTCCACCGCCGAGGTCGCCACATCCCATCCATGTGCTCTAATAGTATCTGTATAACAGGACATCCACCGCCGAGGTCGCCACATCCCATCCATGTGCTCTAATAGTATCTGTATCACAGGACCTCCACCGCCGAGGTCGCCACATCCCATCCATGTGCTCTAATAGCATCTGTATCACAGGACCTCCACCGCCGAGGTCACCACATCCCATCCATGTGCTCTAATAGTATCTGTATCACAGGACCTCCACCGCCGAGGTCGCCACATCCCATCCATGTGCTCTAATAGTATCTGTATCACAGGACCTCCACCGCCAAGGTCCCCACATCCCATCCATGTGCTCTAATAGTATCTGTATCACAGGACCTACACCGCCGAGGTCGCCACATCCCATCCATGTACTCTAATAGCATCTGTATCACAGGACCTCCACCGCCGAGGTCCCCAAATCCCATCCATGTGCTCTAATAGTATCTGTATCACAGGACCTCCACCGCCGAGGTCCCCACATCCCATCCATGTGCTCTAATAGTATATGTATCACAGGACCTCCACCGCCGAGGTCGCCACATACCATCCATGTGCTATAATAGCATCTGTATCACAGGACCTCCACCGCCAAGGTCCCCAAATCCCATCCATGTGCTCTAATAGTGTCTGTATTACAGGACCTCCACTGCCGAGGTCGCCACATTCCATCCATGTGCTCTAATAGCATCTGTATCACAGGACCTCCACCGCCGAGGTCGTCACATCCCATCCATGTGCTCTAATAGCGTCTGTATCACAGGACCTCCACCGCCGAGGTCACCACATCCCATCCATGTGCTCTTATAGCATCTGTATCACAGGACCTCCACCGCCGAGGTCACCACATCCCATCCATGTGCTCTAATAGCATCTATATCACAGGACCTCCACCGCCGAGGTCACCACGTCCCATCCATGTGCTCTAATAGCATCTGTATCACAGGACCTCCACCGCTGAGGTCGCCAGCTCCCATCCATGTTCTCTAATAGCATCTGTATCACAGAACCTCCACCGCCGAGGTCACCACATCCCATCCATGTGCTCTAATAGCATCTGTATCACAGGACCTCCACCGCCGAGGTCACTACTTCCCATCCATGTGCTCTAATAGTATCTGTATCACAGGAGCTCCACCGCCGAGGTCACCACATCCCATCCATGTGCTCTAATAGTATCTGTATCACAGGACCTCCACCGCCGAGGTCATCAGCTCCCATCCATGTGCTCTAATAGTATCTGTATCACAGGACCTCCACCGCCGAGGTCATCAGCTCCCATCCATGTGCTCTAATAGTGTCTGGATCACAGGACCTCCACCGCCGAGGTCGCCACATTCCATCCATGTGCTCTAATAGCATCTGTATCACAGGACCTCCACCGCCGAGGTCGCCACATCCCATCCATGTGCTCTAATAGCGTCTGTATCACAGGACCTCCACCGGCAAGGTCACCATATCCCATCCATGTGCTCTAATAGCATCTGTATCACAGGACCTCCACCGCAGAGGTCACCAAAGCCCATCCATGTGCTCTAATAGCATCTGTATCACAGGACCACCACCGCCGAGGTCCACACATCCCATCCATGTGCTCTAATAGTATCTGTATCACAGGACCTCCACCACCGAGGTCGCCACATCCCATCCATGTGCTCTAATAGCATCTGTATCACAGGACCTCCACCGCCGAGGTCCCCACATCCCATCCATGTGCTCTAATAGTATCTGTATCACAGGACCTCCACCGCCGAGGTCCCCACATCACATCCATGTGCTCTAATAGTATCTGTATCACAGGACCTCCACCGCCGAGGTCCCCACATCCCATCCATGTGCTCTAATAGTATCTGTATCACAGGACCTCCACCGCCGAGGTCCCCACATCCCATCCATGTGCTCTAATAGTATCTGTATCACAGGACCTCCACCGCCGAGGTCACCAGCTCCCATCCATGTGCTCTAATAATATCTGTATAACAGGACCTCCACCACCGAGGTCACCACATCCCATCCATGTGCTCTAATAGTATCTGTATCACAGGACCACCACCGCCGAGGTCACCACATCCCATCCATGTGCTCTAATAGTATCTGTATCACAGGACCTCCACCGCCGAGGTCGCCAGCTCCCATCCAGGTGCTCTAATAGCGTCTGTATCACAGGACCTCCACCGCCGAGGTCACCACATCCCATCCATGTGCTCTAATAGTATCTGTATCACAGGACCTGCACCGCCGAGGTCGCCACATCCCATCCATGTGCTCTAATAGCATCTGTATCACAGGACCTCCACCGCCGAGGTCCCCACATCCCATCCATGTGCTCAATAGTATCTGTATCACAGGACCTCCACCGCCGAGGTCCCCACATCCCATCCATGTGCTCTAATAGTATCTGTATCACAGGACCTCCACCGCCGAGGTCGCCACATCCCATCCATGTGCTCTAATAGTATCTGTATCACAGGACTTGCACCGCCGAGGTCGCCACATCCCATCCATGTGCTCTAATAGTATCTGTATCACAGGACCTCCACCGCTGAGGTCGCCAGCTCCCATCCATGTTCTTTAATAGCATCTGTATCACAGAACCTCCACCGCCGAGGTCGCCACATCCCATCCATGTGCTCTAATAGCATCTGTATCACAGGACCTCCACCGCCGAGGTCACCACATCCCATCCATGTGCTCTAATAGTATCTGTATCATAGGACCTCCACCGCCAAGGTCATCAGCTCCCATCCATGTGCTCTAATAGCATCTGTATCACAGGACCTCCACCGCCGAGGTCGCCAAATCCCATCCATGTGCTCTAATAGGATCTGTATCACAGGACCTCCACCGCCGAGGTCGCCAGCTCCCATCCATGTGCTCTAATAGTGTCTGTATCACAGGACCTCCACCGCTGAGGTCGCCACATCCCATCCATGTGCTCTACTAGTGTCTGTATTACAGGACCTCCACCGCCGAGGTCGCCACATTCCATCCATGTGCTCTAATAGCATCTGTATCACAGGACCTCCACCGCCGAGGTCGCCACATCCCATCCATGTGCTCTAATAGCGTCTGTATCACAGGACCTCCACCGCCGAGGTCACCACATCCCATCCATGTGCTCTAATAGCATCTGTATCACAGGACCTCCACCGCAGTGGTCACCACATCCCATCCATGTGCTCTAATAGCATCTGTATGACAGGACCTCCACCGCCGAGGTTACCACATCCCATCCATGTGCTCTAATAGTATCTGTATCACAGGACCTCCACCGCCGAGGTCTCCACATCCCATCCATGTGCTCTAATAGTATCTGTATCACAGGACCTCCACCGCCGAGGTCCCCACATCCTATCCATGTGCTCTAATAGTATCTGTATCACAGGACCTCCACCGCCGAGGTCGCCTCTTCCCATCCATGTGCTCTAATAGGATCTGTATCACAGGACCTCCACCGCCGAGGTCGCCACATCCCATCCATGTGCTCCAATAGGATCTGTATCACAGGACCTCCACCGCCGAGGTTCCCACATCCCATCCATGTGCTCTAATAGTATCTGTATCACAGGACCTCCACCGCCGAGGTCGCCACATCCCATCCATGTGCTTTAATAGCGTCTGTATCACAGGACCTCCACCGCCGAGGTCGCCAGCTCCCATCCATGTGCTCTAATAGTGTCTGTATCACAGGACCTCCACCGCCGAGGTCACCACATCCCATCCATGTGCTTTAATAGCATCTGTATCACAGGACCTCCACCGCCGAGGTCACCACATCCCATCCATGTGCTCTAATAGTATCTGTATCACAGGACCTCCACCGCCGAGGTCCCCACATCCCATCCATGTGCTCTAATAGTATCTGTATCACAGGACCTCCACAGCCGAAGTCACCACATCCCATCCATGTGCTCTAATAGCATCTGTATCACAGGACCTCCACCGCCGAGGTCACCACATCCCATCCATGTGCTCTAATAGTATCTGTATCACAGGACCTCCACCGCCGAGGTCGCCAGCTCCCATCCATGTGCTCTAATAGTATCTGTATCAAAGGACCTCCACCGCCGAGGTTCCCACATCCAATCCATGTGCTCTAATAGTATCTGTATCACAGGACCTCCACCGCCGAGGTCGCCACATCCCATCCATGTGCTCTAATAGTATATGTATCACAGGACCTCCACCGCCGAGGTCACCACATCCCATCCATGTGCTCTAATAGTATCTGTATCACAGAACCTCCACCGCCGAGGTCACCACATCCCATCCATGTGCTCTAATAGCATCTGTATCACAGGACCTCCACCGCCGAGGTCACCACATCCCATCCATGTGCTCTAATAGTATCTGTATCACAGGACCTCCACCGCCGAGGTCACCACATCCCATCCATGTGCTCTAATAGTATCTGTATCACAGGACCTCCACCGCCGAGGTCGCCACATCCCATCCATGTGCTCTAATAGTATCTGTATCACAGGACCTCCACCGCCGAGGTCATCAGCTTCCATCCATGTGCTCTAATAGTATCTGTATCACAGGACCTCCACCGCCGAGGTCGCCAAATCCAATCCATGTGCTCTAATAGGATCTGTATCACAGGACCTCCACCGCCGAGGTCGCCAGCTCCCATCCATGTGCTCTAATAGTGTCTGTATCACAGGACCTCCACCGCTGAGGTCGCCACATCCCATCCATGTGCTCTAATAGTGTCTGTATTACAGGACATCCACCGCCGAGGTCGCCACATTCCATCCATGTGCTCTAATAGCATCTGTATCACAGGACCTCCACCGCCGAGGTCGCCACATCCCATCCATGTGCTCTAATAGCGTCTGTATCACAGGACCTCCACCGCCGAGGTCACCACATCCCATCCATGTGCTCTAATAGCATCTGTATCACAGGACCTCCACCGCAGTGGTCACCACATCCCATCCATGTGCTCTAATAGCATCTGTATCACAGGACCTCCACCGCCGAGGTTACCACATCACATCCATGTGCTCTAATAGTATCTGTATCACAGGACCTCCACCGCCGAGTTCGCCAGCTCCCATCCATGTGCTCTAATAGTGTCTGTATCACAGGACCTCCACCGCCGAGGTCACCACATCCCATTCTTGTGCTCTAATAGCATCTGTATCACAGGACCTCCACCGCCGAGGTCACCACATCCCATCCATGTGCTCTAATAGTATCTGTATCACAGGACCTCCACCGCCGAGGTCACCACATCCCATCCATGTGCTCTAATAGTATCTGTATCACAGGACCTCCACCGCCGAGGTCGCCACATCCCATCCATGTGCTCTAATAGTATCTGTATCACAGGACCTCCACCGCCGAGGTCATCAGCTTCCATCCATGTGCTCTAATAGTATCTGTATCACAGGACCTCCACCGCCGAGGTCGCCAAATCCAATCCATGTGCTCTAATAGGATCTGTATCACAGGACCTCCACCGCCGAGGTCGCCAGCTCCCATCCATGTGCTCTAATAGTGTCTGTATCACAGGACCTCCACCGCTGAGGTCGCCACATCCCATCCATGTGCTCTAATAGTGTCTGTATTACAGGACATCCACCGCCGAGGTCGCCACATTCCATCCATGTGCTCTAATAGCATCTGTATCACAGGACCTCCACCGCCGAGGTCGCCACATCCCATCCATGTGCTCTAATAGCGTCTGTATCACAGGACCTCCACCGCCGAGGTCACCACATCCCATCCATGTGCTCTAATAGCATCTGTATCACAGGACCTCCACCGCAGTGGTCACCACATCCCATCCATGTGCTCTAATAGCATCTGTATCACAGGACCTCCACCGCCGAGGTTACCACATCACATCCATGTGCTCTAATAGTATCTGTATCACAGGACCTCCACCGCCGAGTTCGCCAGCTCCCATCCATGTGCTCTAATAGTGTCTGTATCACAGGACCTCCACCGCCGAGGTCACCACATCCCATCCATGTGCTCTAATAGCGTCTGTATCACAGGACCTCCACCGCCGAGGTCACCACATCCCATCCATGTGCTCTAATAGTATCTGTATCACAGGACCTCCACCGCCGAGGTCCCCACATCCCATCCATGTGCTCTAATAGTATCTGTATAACAGGACCTCCACAGCCGAGGTCACCACATCCCATCCATGTGCTCTAATAGCATCTGTATCACAGGACCTCCACCGCCGAGGTCACCACATCCCATCCATGTGCTCTAATAGTATCTGTATCACAGGACCTAAACCGCCGAGGTCCCCACATCCCATCCATGTGCTCTAATAGCATCTGTACCACAGGACCTCCACCGCCGAGGTCGCCAGCTCCCATCCATGTGCTCTAATAGTATCTGTATCACAGGACCTCCACCGCCGAGGTCCCCACATCCCATCCATGTGCTCTAATAGCATCTGTACCACAGGACCTCCACCGCCGAGGTCGCCAGCTCCCATCCATGTGCTCTAATAGTATCTGTATCACAGGACCTCCACCGCCGAAGTCCCCACATCCCATCCATGTGCTCCAATAGCATCTGTATCACAGGACCTCCACCGCCGAGGTCACCACATCCCATCCATGTGCTCTAATAGTATCTGTATCACAGGACCTCCACCGCCGAGGTCGCCAGCTCCCATCCATGTGCTCTAATAGTATCTGTATCAAAGGACCTCCACCGCCGAGGTTCCCACATCCAATCCATGTGCTCTAATAGTATCTGTATCACAGGACCTCCACCGCCGAGGTCGCCACATCCCATCCATGTGCTCTAATAGTATCTGTATCACAGGACCTCCACCGTCGAGGTTACCACATCCCATCCATGTGCTCTAATAGTATCTGTATCACAGGACCTCCACCGCCGAGGTCGCCAGATCCCATCCATGTGCTCTAATAGCATCTGTATCACAGGACCACCACCGCCGAGGTCGCCAGCTCCCATCCATGTGCTCTAATAGTATCTGTATCACAGGACCTCCACCGCCATGGTCGCCACATCCCATCCATGTGCTCAAATAGCATCTGTATCACAGGACCTCCACCGCCGAGGTCCCCACATCCCATCCATGTGCTCTAATAGCATCTGTATCACAGGACCTCCACCGCCGAGGTCGCCACATCCCATCCATGTGCTCTAATAGCGTCTGTATCACAGGACCTCCACCGCCGAGGTCGCCACATCCCATTCATGTGCTCTAATAGTATCTGTATCACAGGACCTCCAACGCCGAGGTCTCCAGCTCCCATCCATGTGCTCTAATAGCATCTGTATCACAGGACCTCCACCGCCGAGGTCCCCACATCCCATTCATGTGCTCTAATAGTATCTGTATCACAGGACCTCCACCGCCGAGGTCACCACATCCCATACATATGCTCTAATAGTATCTGTATCACAGGACCTCCACCGCCGAGGTCGCCACATCCCATCCATGTGCTCTAATAGCGTCTGTATCACAGGACCTCCACCGCCGAGGTTACCACATACCATCCATGTTCTCTAATAGTATCTGTATCACAGGACCTCCACCGCCGAGGTTACCACATCCCATCCATGTGCTCTAATAGTATCTGTATCAAAGGACCTCCACCGCCGAGGTTACCACATCCCATCCATGTGCTCTAATAGCGTCTGTATCACAGGACCTCCACCGCCGAGTTCGCCAGCTCCCATCCATGTGCTCTAATAGTGTCTGTATCACAGGACCTCCACCGCCGAGGTCACCACATCCCATCCATGTGCTCTAATAGCGTCTGTATCACAGGACCTCCACCGCCGAGGTCACCACATCCCATCCATGTGCTCTAATAGTATCTGTATCACAGGACCTCCACCGCCGAGGTCCCCACATCCCATCCATGTGCTCTAATAGTATCTGTATCACAGGACCTCCACAGCCGAGGTCACCACATCCCATCCATGTGCTCTAATAGCATCTGTATCTCAGGTCCTCCACCGCCGAGGTCACCACATCCCATCCATGTGCTCTAATAGTGTCTGTATTACAGGACATCCACCGCCGAGGTCGCCACATTCCATCCATGTGCTCTAATAGCATCTGTATCACAGGACCTCCACCGCCGAGGTCGCCACATCCCATCCATGTGCTCTAATAGCGTCTGTATCACAGGACCTCCACCGCCGAGGTCACCACATCCCATCCATGTGCTCTAATAGCATCTGTATCACAGGACCTCCACCGCAGTGGTCACCACATCCCATCCATGTGCTCTAATAGCATCTGTATCACAGGACCTCCACCGCCGAGGTTACCACATCACATCCATGTGCTCTAATAGTATCTGTATCACAGGACCTCCACCGCCGAGTTCGCCAGCTCCCATCCATGTGCTCTAATAGTGTCTGTATCACAGGACCTCCACCGCCGAGGTCACCACATCCCATCCATGTGCTCTAATAGCGTCTGTATCACAGGACCTCCACCGCCGAGGTCACCACATCCCATCCATGTGCTCTAATAGTATCTGTATCACAGGACCTCCACCGCCGAGGTCCCCACATCCCATCCATGTGCTCTAATAGTATCTGTATAACAGGACCTCCACAGCCGAGGTCACCACATCCCATCCATGTGCTCTAATAGCATCTGTATCACAGGACCTCCACCGCCGAGGTCACCACATCCCATCCATGTGCTCTAATAGTATCTGTATCACAGGACCTAAACCGCCGAGGTCCCCACATCCCATCCATGTGCTCTAATAGCATCTGTACCACAGGACCTCCACCGCCGAGGTCGCCAGCTCCCATCCATGTGCTCTAATAGTATCTGTATCACAGGACCTCCACCGCCGAGGTCCCCACATCCCATCCATGTGCTCTAATAGCATCTGTACCACAGGACCTCCACCGCCGAGGTCGCCAGCTCCCATCCATGTGCTCTAATAGTATCTGTATCACAGGACCTCCAACGCCGAAGTCCCCACATCCCATCCATGTGCTCCAATAGCATCTGTATCACAGGACCTCCACCGCCGAGGTCACCACATCCCATCCATGTGCTCTAATAGTATCTGTATCACAGGACCTCCACCGCCGAGGTCGCCAGCTCCCATCCATGTGCTCTAATAGTATCTGTATCAAAGGACCTCCACCGCCGAGGTTCCCACATCCAATCCATGTGCTCTAATAGTATCTGTATCACAGGACCTCCACCGCCGAGGTCGCCACATCCCATCCATGTGCTCTAATAGTATCTGTATCACAGGACCTCCACCGTCGAGGTTACCACATCCCATCCATGTGCTCTAATAGTATCTGTATCACAGGACCTCCACCGCCGAGGTCGCCAGATCCCATCCATGTGCTCTAATAGCATCTGTATCACAGGACCACCACCGCCGAGGTCGCCAGCTCCCATCCATGTGCTCTAATAGTATCTGTATCACAGGACCTCCACCGCCATGGTCGCCACATCCCATCCATGTGCTCAAATAGCATCTGTATCACAGGACCTCCACCGCCGAGGTCCCCACATCCCATCCATGTGCTCTAATAGCATCTGTATCACAGGACCTCCACCGCCGAGGTCGCCACATCCCATCCATGTGCTCTAATAGCGTCTGTATCACAGGACCTCCACCGCCGAGGTCGCCACATCCCATTCATGTGCTCTAATAGTATCTGTATCACAGGACCTCCAACGCCGAGGTCTCCAGCTCCCATCCATGTGCTCTAATAGCATCTGTATCACAGGACCTCCACCGCCGAGGTCCCCACATCCCATTCATGTGCTCTAATAGTATCTGTATCACAGGACCTCCACCGCCGAGGTCACCACATCCCATACATATGCTCTAATAGTATCTGTATCACAGGACCTCCACCGCCGAGGTCGCCACATCCCATCCATGTGCTCTAATAGCGTCTGTATCACAGGACCTCCACCGCCGAGGTTACCACATACCATCCATGTTCTCTAATAGTATCTGTATCACAGGACCTCCACCGCCGAGGTTACCACATCCCATCCATGTGCTCTAATAGTATCTGTATCAAAGGACCTCCACCGCCGAGGTTACCACATCCCATCCATGTGCTCTAATAGCGTCTGTATCACAGGACCTCCACCGCCGAGTTCGCCAGCTCCCATCCATGTGCTCTAATAGTGTCTGTATCACAGGACCTCCACCGCCGAGGTCACCACATCCCATCCATGTGCTCTAATAGCGTCTGTATCACAGGACCTCCACCGCCGAGGTCACCACATCCCATCCATGTGCTCTAATAGTATCTGTATCACAGGACCTCCACCGCCGAGGTCCCCACATCCCATCCATGTGCTCTAATAGTATCTGTATCACAGGACCTCCACAGCCGAGGTCACCACATCCCATCCATGTGCTCTAATAGCATCTGTATCTCAGGTCCTCCACCGCCGAGGTCACCACATCCCATCCATGTGCTCTAATAGTATCTTTATCACAGGACCTAAACCGCCGAGGTCCCCACATCCCATCCATGTGCTCTAATAGCATCTGTACCACAGGACCTCCACCGCCGAGGTCGCCAGCTCCCATCCATGTGCTCTAATAGTATCTGTATCACAGGACCTCCACCGCCGAGGTCCCCACATCCCATCCATGTGCTCTAAAAGCATCTGTACCACAGGACCTCCACCGCCGAGGTCGCCAGCTCCCATCCATGTGCTCTAATAGTATCTGTATCACAGGACCTCCACCGCCGAAGTCCCCACATCCCATCCATGTGCTCCAATAGCATCTGTATCACAGGACCTCCACCGCCGAGGTCACCACATCCCATCCATGTGCTCTAATAGTATCTGTATCACAGGACCTCCACCGCCGAGGTCGCCAGCTCCCATCCATGTGCTCTAATAGTATCTGTATCAAAGGACCTCCACCGCCGAGGTTCCCACATCCAATCCATGTGCTCTAATAGTATCTGTATCACAGGACCTCCACCGCCGAGGTCGCCACATCCCATCCATGTGCTCTAATAGTATCTGTATCACAGGACCTCCACCGCCGAGGTCACCACATCCCATCCATGTGCTCTAATAGCGTCTGTATCACAGGACCTCCACCGCCGAGGTCGCCACATCCCATCCATGTGCTCTAATAGTATCTGTATCACATGACCTCCACTGCCGAGGTTATTACATCCCATCCATGTGCTCTAATAGTATCTGTATCACATGACCTCCACCGCCGAGGTCGCCACATCCCATCCATGTGCTCTAATAGTATCTGTATCACAGGACCTCCACCGCCGAGGTCGCCACATCCCATCCATGTGCTCTAATAGTATCTGTATCACAGGACCTCCACCGCCGAGGTCACCACATCCCATCCATGTGCTCTAATAGTATCTGTATCACAGGACCTCCACCGCCGAGGTCGCCACATCCCATCCATGTTCTCTAATAGTATCTGTATCACAGGACCTCCACCGCCGAGGTCCCCACATCTCATCCATGTGCTCTAATAGCATCTGTGTTACAGGACCTCCACCGCCGAGGTCGCCACATCCCATCCATGTGCTCTAATAGTATCTGTATCACATGACCTCCACCGCCGTGGTTGCCACATCCCATCCATGTTCTCTAATAGTATCTGTATCACAGGACCTCCACCGTCGAGGTTACCACATCCCATCCATGTGCTCTAATAGTATCTGTATCACAGGACCTCCACCGCCGAGGTTACCACATCCCATCCATGTGCTCTAATAGCATCTGTATCACAGGACCTCAACCGCCGAGGTCGCCAGCTCCCATCCATGTGCTCTAATAGCATCTGTATCACAGGACCACCACCGCCGAGGTCGCCAGCTCCCATCCATGTGCTCTAATAGTATCTGTATCACAGGACCTCCACCGCCATGGTCGCCACATCCCATCCATGTGCTCAAATAGCATCTGTATCACAGGACCTCCACCGCCGAGGTCCCCACATCCCATCCATGTGCTCTAATAGCATCTGTATCACAGGACCTCCACCGCCGAGGTCGCCACATCCCATCCATGTGCTCTAATAGCGTCTGTATCACAGGACCTCCACCGCCGAGGTCGCCACATCCCATTCATGTGCTCTAATAGTATCTGTATCACAGGACCTCCAACGCCGAGGTCGCCAGCTCCCATCCATGTGCTCTAATAGCATCTGTATCACAGGACCTCCACCGCCGAGGTCCCCACATCCCATTCATGTGCTCTAATAGTATCTGTATCACAGGACCTCCACCACCGAGGTCCCCACATCCCATCCATGTGCTCTAATAGTATCTGTATCACAGGACCTCCACTGCCGAGGTCGCCACATCCCATCCATGTGCTCTAATAGTATCTGTATCACAGTACCTCCACCGCCGAGGTCCCCACATCCCATCCATGTGCTCTAATAGCGTCTGTATCACAGGACCTCCACCGCCGAGGTCGCCACATCCCATCCATGTGCTCTAATAGAATCTGTATCACAGGACCTCCACCGCCGAGGTCGCCACATCCCATCCATGTGCTCTAATAGCATCTGTATCACAGGACCTCCACCGCCGAGGTCCCCACATCCCATCCATATGCTCAATAGTATCTGTATCACAGAACCTCCACCGCCGAGGTCGCCACATCCCATCCATGTGCTCTAATAGCATCTGTATCACAGGACCTCCACCACCGAGGTACCCACATCCCATCCATGTGCTCTAATAGTATCTATATCAAAGGACCTCTACCGCCGAGGTCCCCACATCCCATCCATATACTCTAATAGTATCTGTATCACAGGACCTCCACCGCCGAGGTCGCCACATCCCATCCATGTGCTCTAATAGCGTCTGTAACACATGACCTTCACCGCCGAGGTCACCACATCCCATCCATGTGCTCTAATAGTATCTGTATCACAGGACCTCCACCGCCGAGGTCGCCAGCTCCCATCCATGTGCTCTAATAGTATCTGTATCACAGGACCTCCACCGCCGAGGTCACCACATCCCATCCATGTGCTCTAATAGTATCTGTATCACAGGACCTCCACTGCCGAGGTCGCCACATCCCATCCATGTGCTCTAATAGCGTCTGTATCACAGGACCTCCACCTCCGAGGTTACCACATCCCATCCATGTGCTCTAATAGTATCTGTATCACAGGACCTCCACCGCCGAGGTCGCCACATCCCATCCATGTGCTCTAATAGTATCTGTATCCCAGGGCCTCCACCGCCGAGGTCGCCACATCCCATCCATGTGCTCTAATAGCATCTGTATCACAGGACCTCCACCGCCGAGATCACCACATCCCATCCATGTGCTCTAATAGTATCTGTATCACAGGAACTCCACCGCCGAGGTCGCCACATCCCATCCATGTGCTCTAATAGCATCTGTACCACAGGACCTCCACCGCCGAGGTCGCCAGCTCCCATCCATGTGCTCTAATAGTATCTGTATCAAAGGACCTCCACCACCGAGGTCCCCACATCCCATCCATGTGCTCCAATAGCATCTGTATCACAGGACCTCCACCGCCGAGGTCACCACATCCCATCCATGTGCTCTAATAGTATCTGTATCACAGGACCTCCACCGCCGAGGTCGCCAGCTCCCATCCATGTGCTCTAATAGTATCTGTATAACAGGACCTCCACCGCCGAGGTCGCCACATCCCATCCATGTGCTCTAATAGTATCTGTATCACAGGACCTCAACCGCCGAGGTCGCCAGCTCCCATCCATGTGCTCTAATAGCATCTGTATCACAGGACCACCACCGCCGAGGTCGCCAGCTCCCATCCATGTGCTCTAATAGTATCTGTATCACAGGACCTCCACCGCCGAGGTCGCCACATCCCATCCATGTGCTCAAATAGCATCTGTATCACAGGACCTCCACCGCCGAGGTCCCCACATCCCATCCATGTGCTCTAATAGCATCTGTATCACAGGACCTCCACCGCCGAGGTCGCCACATCCCATCCATGTGCTCTAATAGCATCTGTATCACAGGACCTCCACCGCCGAGATCACCACATCCCATCCATGTGCTCTAATAGTATCTGTATCACAGGACCTCCACCGCCGAGGTCGCCACATCCCATCCATGTGCTCTAATAGTATCTGTATCACAGGACCTCCACCGCCGAGGTCACCACATCCCATCCATGTGCTCTAATAGCATCTGTATCACAGGACCTCCACCGCCGAGGTCACCACATCCCATCCATGTGCTCTAATAGCATCTGTATCACAGGACCTCCACCGCCGAGGTCCCCACATCCCATCCATGTGCTCTAATAGTATCTGTATCACAGGACCTCCACCGCCGAGGTCACCACATCCCATCCATGTGCTCTAATAGCATCTGTATCACAGGACCTCCACCGCCGAGGTCCCCACATCCCATCCATATGCTCTAATAGTTTCTGTATCACAGGACCTCCACCGCCGAGGTTACCACATCCCATCCATGTGCTCTAATAGTATCTGTATCACAGGACCTCCACCGCCGAGGTCATCAGCTCCCATCCATGTGCTCTAATAGTATCTGTATAACAGGACCTCCACCGCCGAGGTCTCCACATCCCATCCATGTGCTCTAATAGTGTCTGTATCACAGGACCTCCACCGCCGAGGTCGCCACATCCCATCCATGTGCTCTAATAGTATCTGTATCACAGGACCTCCAATGCCGAGGTCACCAGCTCCCATCCATGTGCTCTAATAGTATCTGTATCACAGGACCTCCACCGCCGAGGTCCCCACATCCCATCCATGTGCTCTAATAGTATCTGTATCACAGGACCTCCACCGCCGAGGTCCCCACATCCCATCCATGTGCTCTAATAGTATCTGTATCACAGGACCTCCACCGCCGAGGTCCCCACATCCCATCCATGTGCTCTAATAGTATCTGTATCACAGGACCACCACCGCCGAGGTCACCACATCCCATCCATGTGCTCTAATAGTATCTATATCACAGGAACTCCACCGCCGAGGTCGTCACATCCCATCCATGTGCTCTAATAGTATCTGTATCACAGGACCTCCACCGCCGAGGTCGCCACATCCCATCCATGTGCTCTAATAGTATCTGTATCACAGGACCTCCACCGCCGAGGTCCCCACATCCCATCCATGTGCTCTAATAGCATCTGTATCACAGGACTTCCACCGCCGAGATCACCACATCCCATCCATGTGCTCTAATAGTATCTGTATCACAGGACCTCCACCGCCGAGGTCGCCACATCCCATCCATGTGCTCTAATAGTATCTGTATCACAGGACCTCCACCGCCGAGGTCCCCACATCCCATCCATGTGCTCTAATAGTATCTGTATCACAGGACCTCCACCGCCGAGGTCACCACATCCCATCCATGTGCTCTAATAGCATCTGTATCACAGGACCTCCACCGCCGAGGTCCCCACATCCCATCCATGTGCTCTAATAGTATCTGTATCACAGGACCTCCACCGCCGAGGTTACCACATCCCATCCATGTGCTCTAATAGTATCTGTATCACAGGACCTCCACCGCCGAGGTCATCAGCTCACATCCATGTGCTCTAATAGTATCTGTATAACAGGACCTCCACCGCCGAGGTCTCCACATCCCATCCATGTGCTCTAATAGCGTCTGTATCACAGGACCTCCACCGCCGAGGTCGCCACATCCCATTCATGTGCTCTAATAGTATCTGTATCACAGGACCTCCAACGCCGAGGTCACCAGCTCCCATCCATGTGCTCTAATAGTATCTGTATCACAGGACCTCCACCGCCGAGGTCCCCACATCCCATCCATGTGCTCTAATAGTATCTGTATAACAGGACCTCCACCGCCGAGGTCCCCACATCCCATCCATGTGCTCTAATAGTATCTGTATCACAGGACCTCCACCGCCGAGGTCGCCACATCCCATTCATGTGCTCTAATAGTATCTGTAAAAAAAGGACCTCCAATGCCGAGGTCGCCAGCTCCCATCCATGTGCTCTAATAGTATCTGTATCACAGGACCTCCACCGCCGAGGTCCCCACATCCCATCCATGTGCTCTAATAGTATCTGTATCACAGGACCTCCACCGCCGAGGTCCCCACATCCCATCCATGTGCTCTAATAGTATCTGTATCACAGGACCTCCACCGCCGAGGTCCCCACATCCCATCCATGTGCTCTAATAGTATCTGTATCACAGGACCACCACCGCCGAGGTCACCACATCCCATCCATGTGCTCTAATAGTATCTATCTCACAGGAACTCCACCGCCGAGGTCGCAACATCCCATCCATGTGCTCTAATAGTATCTGTATCACAGGACCTCCACCGCCGAGGTCGCCACATCCCATCCATGTGCTCTAATAGTATCTGTATCACAGGACCTCCACCGCCGAGGTTACCACATCCCATCCATGTGCTCTAATAGTATCTGTATACAGGACCTCCACCGGCGAGGTCATCAGCTCACATCCATGTGCTCTAATAGTATCTGTATAACAGGACCTCCACCGCCGAGGTCTCCACATCCCATCCATGTGCTCTAATAGCGTCTGTATCACAGGACCTCCACCGCCGAGGTCGCCACATCCCATTCATGTGCTCTAATAGTATCTGTATCACAGGACCTCCAACGCCGAGGTCACCAGCTCCCATCCATGTGCTCTAATAGTATCTGTATCACAGGACCTCCACCGCCGAGGTCCCCACATCCCATCCATGTGCTCTAATAGTATCTGTATAACAGGACCTCCACCGCCGAGGTCCCCACATCCCATCCATGTGCTCTAATAGTATCTGTATCACAGGACCTCAACTGCCGAGGTCGCCACATCCCATCCATGTGCTCTAATAGTATCTGTATCACAGGACCTCCACCGCCGAGGTACCCACATCCCATCCATGTGCTCTAATAGCGTCTGTATCACAGGACCTCCACCGCCGAGGTCGCCACATCCCATCCATGTGCTCTAATAGTATCTGTATCACAGGACCTCCACCGCCGAGGTCCCCACATCCCATCCATGTGCTATAATAGTATCTGTATCACAGGACCTCCACCGCCGAGGTCGCCACATCCCATCCATGTGCTGTAATAGTATCTGTATCACAGGACCTCCACCGCCGAGGTTATTACATCCCATCCATGTGCTCTAATAGTATCTGTATCACAGGACCTCCACCGCCGAGGTCGCCACATCCCATCCATGTGCTCTAATAGCATCTGTATCACAGGACCTCCACCGCCGAGGTCCCCACATCCCATCCATGTGCTCTAATAGCATCTGTATCACAGGACCTCCACCGCCGAGGTCGCCACATCCCATCCATGTGCTCTACTAGCGTCTGTATCACAGGACCTCCACCGCCGAGGTCGCCACATCCCATTCATGTGCTCTAATAGTATCTGTATCACAGGACCTCCAACGCCGAGGTCGCCAGCTCCCATCCATGTGCTCTAATAGTATCTGTATCACAGGACCTCCACCGCCGAGGTCCCCACATCCCATCCATGTGCTCTAATAGTATCTGTATCACAGGACCTCCACCGCCGAGGTCCCCACATCCCATCCATGTGCTCTAATAGTATCTGTATCACAGGACCTCCACTGCCGAGGTCGCCACATCCCATCCATGTGCTCTAATAGTATCTGTATCACAGGACCTCCACCGCCGAGGTCCCCACATCCCATCCATGTGCTCTAATAGTATCTGTATCACAGGACCTCCACCGCCGAGGTCGCCACATCCCATCCATGTGCTGTAATAGTATCTGTATCACAGGACCTCCACCGCCGAGGTTATTACATCCCATCCATGTGCTCTAATAGTATCTGTATCACAGGACCTCCACCGCCGAGGTCGCCACATCCCATCCATGTGCTCTAATAGAATCTGTATCACAGGACCTCCACCGCCGAGGTCGCCACATTCCATCCATGTGCTCTAATAGAATCTGTATCACAGGACCTCCACCGCCGAGGTCGCCACATCCCATCCATGTGCTCTAATAGCATCTGTATCACAGGACCTCCACCGCCGAGGTCCCCACATCCCATCCATGTGCTCAATAGTATCTGTATCACAGGACCTCCACCGCCGAGGTCGCCACATCCCAACCATGTGCTCTAATAGCATCTGTATCACAGGACCTCCACCGCCGAGGTCCCCACATCCCATCCATGTGCTCTAATAGTATCTGTATCACAGGACCTCCACCGCCGAGGTCGCCACATCCCATCCATGTGCTCTAATAGTATCTGTATCACAGGACCTCCACCGCCGAGGTCCCCACATCCCATCCATGTGCTCTAATAGTATCTGTATCACAGGACCTCCACCGCCGAGGTCCCCACATCCCATCCATGTGCTCTAATTGTATCTGTATCACAGGACCTCCACCGCCGAGGTCGCCACATCCCATCCAAGTGCTCTAATAGCGTCTGTATCACAGGACCTCCACCGCCGAGGTTACCACATCCCATCCATGTGCTCTAATAGTATCTGTATCACAGGACCACCACCGCCGAGGTCACCACATCCCATCCATGTGCTCTAATAGTATCTGTATCACAGGACCTCCACCGCCGAGGTCGCCACATCCCATCCATGTGCTCTAATAGTATCTGTATCACAGGACCTCCACCGCCGAGGTCGCCACATCCCATCCATGTGCTCTAATAGTTTCTGTATCCCAGGACCTCCACCGCCGAGGTCGCCACATCCCATCCATGTGCTCTAATAGCATCTGTATCACAGGACCTCCACCGCCGAGATCACCACATCCCATCCATGTGCTCTAATAGTATCTGTATCACAGGACCTCCACCGCCGAGGTCGCCACATCCCATCCATGTGCTCTAATAGTATCTGTATCACAGGACCTCCACCGCCGAGGTCCCCACATCCCATCCATGTGCTCTAATAGTATCTGTATCACAGGACCTCCACCGCCGAGGTCACCACATCCCATCCATGTGCTCTAATAGCATCTGTATCACAGGACCTCCACCGCCGAGGTCCCCACATCTCATCCATGTGCTCTAATAGTATCTGTATCACAGGACCTCCACCGCCGAGGTTACCACATCCCATCCATGTGCTCTAATAGTATCTGTATCACAGGACCTCCACCGCCGAGGTCATCAGCTCCCATCCATGTGCTCTAATAGTATCTGTATAACAGGACCTCCACCGCCGAGGTCTCCACATCCCATCCATGTGCTCTAATAGCGTCTGTATCACAGCACCTCCACCGCCGAGGTCGCCACATCCCATTCATGTGCTCTAATAGTATCTGTATCACAGGACCTCCAACGCCGAGGTCGCCAGCTCCCATCCATGTGCTCTAATAGTATCTGTATCACAGGACCTCCACCGCCGAGGTCCCCACATCCCATCCATGTGCTCTAATAGTATCTGTATCACAGGACCTCCACCGCCAAGGTCCCCACATCCCATCCATGTGCTCTAATAGTATCTGTATATCAGGACCTCCACCGCCAAGGTCCCCACATCCCATCCATGTGCTCTAATAGTATCTGTATCACAGGACCACCACCGCCGAGGTCACCACATCCCATCCATGTGCTCTAATAGTATCTGTATCACAGGACCTCCACCGCCGAGGTCGCCACATCCCATCCATGTGCTCTAATAGTATCTGTATCACAGGACCTCCACCGCCGAGGTCGCCACATCCCATCCATGTGCTCTAATAGTATCTGTATCACAGGACCTCCACCGCCGAGGTCGCCACATCCCATCCATGTGCTCTAATAGCATCTGTATCACAGGACCTCCACCGCCGAGATCACCACATCACATCCATGTGCTCTAATAGTATCTGTATCACAGGACCTCCACCGCCGAGGTCGCCACATCCCATCCATGTGCTCTAATAGTATCTGTATCACAGGACCTCCACCGCCGAGGTCCCCACATTCCATCCATGTGCTCTAATAGTATCTGTATCACAGGACCTCCACCGCCGAGGTCACCACATCCCATCCATGTGCTCTAATAGCATCTGTACTGTATCACAGGACCTCCACCGCCGAGGTCCCCACATCCCATCCATGTGCTCTAAAAGTATCTGTATCACAGGACCTCCACCGCCGAGGTTACCACATCCCATCCATGTGCTCTAATAGTATCTGTATCACAGGACCTCCACCGCCGAGGTCATCAGCTCCCATCCATGTGCTCTAATAGTATCTGTATAACAGGACCTCCACCGCCGAGGTCTCCACATCCCATCCATGTGCTCTAATAGCGTCTGTATCACAGGACCTCCACCGCCGAGGTCGCCACATCCCATTCATGTGCTCTAATAGTATCTATATCACAGGACCTCCAATGCCGAGGTCGCCAGCTCCCATCCATGTGCTCTAATAGTATCTGTATCACAGGACCTCCACCGCCGAGGTCCCCACATCCCATCCATGTGCTCTAATAGTATCTGTATCACAGGACCTCCACCGCCGAGGTCCCCACATCCCATCCATGTGCTCTTATAGTATCTGTATCACAGGACCTCCACTGCCGAGGTCGCCACATCCCATCCATGTGCTCTAATAGTATCTGTATCACAGGACCTCTACCGCCGAGGTCGCCACATCCCATCCATGTGCTGTAATAGTATCTGTATCACAGGACCTCCACCGCCGAGTTTATTACATCCCATCCATGTGCTCTAATAGTATCTGTATCACAGGACCTCCACCGTCGAGGTAGCCACATCCCATCCATGTGCTCTAATAGCATCTGTATCACAGGACCTCCACCGCCGAGGTCCCCACATCCCATCCATGTGCTCAATAGTATCTGTATCACAGGACCTCCACCGCCGAGGTCGCCACATCCCATCCATGTGCTCTAATAGCATCTGTATCACAGGACCTCCACCGCCGAGGTCCCCACATCCCATCCATGTGCTCTAATAGTATCTGTATCACAGGACCTCCACCGCCGAGGTCGCCACATCCCATCCATGTGCTCTAATAGTATCTGTATCACAGGACCTCACCCACCGAGGTCCCCACATCCCATCCATGTGCTCTAATAGGGTCTGTATCACAGGACCTCCAACGCCGAGGTCGCCACATCCCATCCATGTGCTCTAATAGTATCTGTATCACAGGAACTCCACCGCCGAGGTCCCCACATCCCATCCATGTGCTCTAATAGTATCTGTATCACAGGACCTCCGCCGCCGAGGTCCCCACATCCCATCCATGTGCTCTAATAGTATCTGTATCACAGGACCTCCACCGCCGAGGTCGCCACATCCCATCCATGTGCTCTAATAGCATCTGTATCACAGGACCTCCACCGCCGAGGTCCCCACATCCCATCCATGTGCTCTAATTGTATCTGTATCACAGGACCTCCACCGCCGAGGTCGCCACATCCCATCCAAGTGCTGTAATAGCGTCTGTATCACAGGACCTCCACCGCTGAGGTTACCACAACCCATCCATGTGCTCTAATAGTATCTGTATCACAGGACCACCACCGCCGAGGTCACCACATCCCATCCATGTGCTCTAATAGTATCTGTATCACAGGACCTCCACCGCCGAGGTCGCCACATCCCATCCATGTGCTCTTGTAGTATCTGTATCACAGGACCTCCACCGCCGAGGTCGCCACATCCCATCCATGTGCTCTAATAGTATCTGTATCACAGGACCTCCACCGCCGAGGTCGCCACATCCCATCCATGTGCTCTAATAGCATCTGTATCACAGGACCTCCACCGCCGAGATCACCACATCCCATCCATGTGCTCTAATAGTATCTGTATCACAGGACCTCCACCGCCGAGGTCGCCACATCCCATCCATGTGCTCTAAAAGTATCTGTATCACAGGACCTCCACCGCCGAGGTCACCACATCCCATCCATGTGCTCTAATAGCATCTATATCACAGGACCTCCACCACCGAGGTTACCACATCCCATCCATGTGCTCTAATAGTATCTGTATCACAGGACCTCCACCGCCGAGGTCATCAGCTCCCATCCATGTGCTCTAATAGTATCTGTATAACAGGACCTCCACCGCCGAGGTCTCCACATCCCATCCATGTGCTCTAATAGTATCTGTATCACAGGACCTCCACCGCCGAGGTCGCCACATCCCATCCATGTGCTCTAATAGCATCTGTATCACAGGACCTCCACCGCCGAGATCACCACATCCCATCCATGTGCTCTAATAGTATCTGTATCACAGGACCTCCACCACCGAGGTCGCCACATCCCATCCATGTGCTCTAATAGTATCTGTATCACAGGACCTCCATCGCCGAGGTCCCCACATCCCATCCATGTGCTCTAATAGTATCTGTATCACAGGACCTCCACCGCCGAGGTCACCACATCCCATTCATGTGCTCTAATAGCATCTGTATCACAGGACCTCCACCGCCGAGGTCCCCACATCCCATCCATGTGCTCTAATAGTATCTGTATCACAGGACCTCCACCGCCGAGGTTACCACATCCCATCCATGTGCTCTAATAGTATCTGTATCACAGGACCTCCACCGCCGAGGTCATCAGCTCCCATCCATGTGCTCTAATAGTATCTGTATAACAGGACCTCCACCGCCGAGGTCTCCACATCCCATCCATGTGCTCTAATAGTATCTGTATCACAGGACCTCCACCGCCGAGGTCCCCACATCCCATCCATGTGCTCTAATAGTATCTGTATCACAGGACCTCCACCGCCGAGGTCGCCACTTCCCATCCATGTGCTCTAATAGGATCTGTATCACAGGACCTCCACCGCCGAGGTCGCCACATCCCATCCATGTGCTCCAATAGGATCTGTATCACAGGACCTCCACCGCCGAGGTCACCACATTCCATCCATGTGCTCTAATAGCGTCTGTATTACAGGACCTCCACCGCCAAGGTTCCCACATCTTATCCATGTGCTCTAATAGTATCTGTATCACAGGACCTCCACCGCCGAGGTCGCCACATCCCATCCATGTGCTCTAATAGTATCTGTATCACATGACCTCCACCGCCGAGGTTATCACATCCCATCCATGTGCTCTAAAAGTATCTGTATCACATGACCTCCACCGCCGAGGTCGCCACATTTCATCCATGTGCTCTAATAGTATCTGTATCACAGGACCTCTACCGCCGAGGTCACCAGCTCCCATCCATGTGCTCTAATAGTATCTGTATAACAGGACCTCCACCACCGAGGTCACCACATCCCATCCATGTGCTCTAATAGTATCTGCATCACAGGAACTCCACCGCCGAGGTCGCCAGCTCCCATCCATGTGCTCTAATAGCGTCTGTATCACAGGACCTCCACCGCCGAGGTCGCCACATCCCATCCATGTGCTCTAATAGCATCTGTATCACAGGACCTCCACCGCCGAGTTTATTACATCCCATCCATGTGCTCTAATAGTATCTGTATCACAGGACCTCCACCGTCGAGGTAGCCACATCCCATCCATGTGCTCTAATAGCATCTGTATCACAGGACCTCCACCGCCGAGATCACCACATCCCATCCATGTGCTCTAATAGTATCTGTATCACAGGACCTCCACCGCCGAGGTCGCCACATCCCATCCATGTGCTCTAATAGTATCTGTATCACAGGACCTCCACCGCCGAGGACACCACATCCCATCCATGTGCTCTAATAGCATCTGTATCACAGGACCTCCACCGCCGAGGTCCCCACATCCCATCCATGTGCTCTAATAGTATCTGTATCACAGGACCTCCACCACCGAGGTTACCACATCCCATCCATGTGCTCTAATAGTATCTGTATCACAGGACTTCCACCGCCGAGGTCATCAGCTCCCATCCATGTGCTCTAATAGTATCTGTATAACAGGACCTCCACCGCCGAGGTCTCCACATCCCATCCATGTGCTCTAATAGTATCTGTATCACAGGACCTCCACCGCCGAGGTCGCCACATCCCATCCATGTGCTCTAATAGCATCTGTATCACAGGACCTCCACCGCCGAGATCACCACATCCCATCCATGTGCTCTAATAGTATCTGTATCACAGGACGTCCACCACCGAGGTCGCCACATCCCATCCATGTGCTCTAATAGTATCTGTATCACAGGACCTCCATCGCCGAGGTCCCCACATCCCATCCATGTGCTCTAATAGTATCTGTATCACAGGACCTCCACCGCCGAGGTCACCACATCCCATTCATGTGCTCTAATAGCATCTGTATCACAGGACCTCCACCGCCGAGGTCCCCACATCCCATCCATGTGCTCTAATAGTATCTGTATCACAGGACCTCCACCGCCGAGGTTACCACATCCCATCCATGTGCTCTAATAGTATCTGTATCACAGGACCTCCACCGCCGAGGTCATCAGCTCCCATCCATGTGCTCTAATAGTATCTGTATAACAGGACCTCCACCGCCGAGGTCTCCACATCCCATCCATGTGCTCTAATAGTATCTGTATCACAGGACCTCCACCGCCGAGGTCCCCACATCCCATCCATGTGCTCTAATAGTATCTGTATCACAGGACCTCCACCGCCGAGGTCGCCACTTCCCATCCATGTGCTCTAATAGGATCTGTATCACAGGACCTCCACCGCCGAGGTCGCCACATCCCATCCATGTGCTCCAATAGGATCTGTATCACAGGACCTCCACCGCCGAGGTCACCACATTCCATCCATGTGCTCTAATAGCGTCTGTATTACAGGACCTCCACCGCCAAGGTTCCCACATCTTATCCATGTGCTCTAATAGTATCTGTATCACAGGACCTCCACCGCCGAGGTCGCCACATCCCATCCATGTGCTCTAATAGTATCTGTATCACAGGACCTCCACCGCCGAGGTTATCACATCCCATCCATGTGCTCTAAAAGTATCTGTATCACATGACCTCCACCGCCGAGGTCGCCACATTTCATCCATGTGCTCTAATAGTATCTGTATCACAGGACCTCTACCGCCGAGGTCACCAGCTCCCATCCATGTGCTCTAATAGTATCTGTATAACAGGACCTCCACCACCGAGGTCACCACATCCCATCCATGTGCTCTAATAGTATCTGCATCACAGGAACTCCACCGCCGAGGTCGCCAGCTCCCATCCATGTGCTCTAATAGCGTCTGTATCACAGGACCTCCACCGCCGAGGTCGCCACATCCCATCCATGTGCTCTAATAGCATCTGTATCACAGGACTTCCACCGCCGAGGTCCCCACATCCCATCCATGTGCTCTAATAGTATCTGTATCACAGGACCTCCACCGCCGAGGTCGCCACATCCCATCCATGTGCTCTAATAGTATCTGTATCACAGGACCTCCACCGCCGAGGTCCCCACATCCCATCCATGTGCTCTAATAGTATCTGTATCACAGGACCTCACCCACCGAGGTCCCCACATCCCATCCATGTGCTCTAATAGTATCTGTATCACAGGACCTCCAACGCCGAGGTCGCCACATCCCATCCATGTGCTCTAATAGTATCTGTATCACAGGAACTCCACCGCCGAGGTCCCCACATCCCATCCATGTGCTCTAATAGTATCTGTATCACAGGACCTCCGCCGCCGAGGTCCCCACATCCCATCCATGTGCTCTAATAGTATCTGTATCACAGTTCCTCCACCGCCGAGGTCGCCACATCCCATCCATGTGCTCTAATAGCATCTGTATCACAGGACCTCCACCGCCGAGGTCCCCACATCCCATCCATGTGCTCTAATTGTATCTGTATCACAGGACCTCCACCGCCGAGGTCGCCACATCCCATCCAAGTGCTCTAATAGCGTCTGTATCACAGGACCTCCACCGCTGAGGTTACCACATCCCATCCATGTGCTCTAATAGTATCTGTATCACAGGACCACCACCGCCGAGGTCACCACATCCCATCCATGTGCTCTAATAGAATCTGTATCACAGGACCTCCACCGCCGAGGTCGCCACATCCCATCCATGTGCTCTAGTAGTATCTGTATCACAGGACCTCCACCGCCGAGGTCGCCACATCCCATCCATGTGCTCTAATAGTATCTGTATCACAGGACCTCCACCGCCGAGGTCGCCACATCCCATCCATGTGCTCTAATAGCATCTGTATCACAGGAACTCCACCGCCGAGATCACCACATCCCATCCATGTGCTCTAATAGTATCTGTATCACAGGACCTCCACCGCCGAGGTCGCCACATCCCATCCATGTGCTCTAATAGTATCTGTATCACAGGACCTCCACCGCCGAGGTCCCCACATCCCATCCATGTGCTCTAATAGTATCTGTATCACAGGACCTCCACCGCCGAGGTCACCACATCCCATCCATGTGCTCTAATAGTATCTGTATCACAGGACCTCCACCGCCGAGGTCGCCACATCCCATCCATGTGCTCTAATAGTATCTGTATCACAGGACCTCCACCGCCGAGGTCGCCACATCCCATCCATGTGCTCTAATAGCATCTGTATCACAGGACCTCCACCGCCGAGATCACCACATCCCATCCATGTGCTCTAATAGTATCTGTATCACAGGACCTCCACCACCGAGGTCGCCACATCCCATCCATGTGCTCTAATAGTATCTGTATCACAGGACCTCCACCGCCGAGGTCCCCACATCCCATCCATGTGCTCTAATAGTATCTGTATCACAGGAACTCCACCGCCGAGGTCACCACATCCCATCCATGTGCTCTAATAGCATCTGTATCACAGGACCTCCACCGCCGAGGTCCCCACATCCCATCCATGTGCTCTAATAGTATCTGTATCACAGGACCTCCACCGCCGAGGTTACCACATCCCATCCATGTGCCCTAATAGTATCTGTATCACAGGACCTCCACCGCCGAGGTCATCAGCTCCCATCCATGTGCTCTAATAGTATCTGTATAACAGGACCTCCACCGCCGAGGTCTCCACATCCCATCCATGTGCTCTAATAGTATCTGTATCACAGGACCTCCACCGCCGAGGTCCCCACATCCCATCCATGTGCTCTAATAGTATCTGTATCACAGGACCTCCACCGCCGAGGTCGCCATTTCCCATCCATGTGCTCTAATAGGATCTGTATCACAGGACCTCCACCGCCGAGGTCGCCACATCCCATCCATGTGCTCCAATAGGATCTGTATCACAGGACCTCCACCGCCAAGGTTCCCACATCTCATCCATGTGCTCTAATAGTATCTGTATCACAGGACCTCCACCGCCGAGGTCGCCACATCCCATCCATGTGCTCTAATAGTATCTGTATCACATGACCTCCACCGCCGAGGTTATCACATCCCATCCATGTGCTCTAATAGTATCTGTATCACATGACCTCCACCGCCGAGGTCGCCACATTTCATCCATGTGCTCTAATAGTATCTGTATCACAGGACCTCCACCGCCGAGGTCACCAGCTCCCATCCATGTGCTCTAATAGTATCTGTATAACAGGACCTCCACCACCGAGGTCACCACATCCCATCCATGTGCTCTAATAGTATCTGCATCACAGGAACTCCACCGCCGAGGTCGCCAGCTCCCATCTATGTGCTCTAATAGCGTCTGTATCACAGGACCTCCACCGCCAAGGTTATCACATCCCATCCATGTGCTCTAATAGCGTCTGTATCACAGGACCTCCACCGCCGAGGTCACCACCTCCCATCCATGTGCTCTAATAGCATCTGTATCACAGGACCTCCACCGCCGAGATCACCACATCCCATCCATGTGCTCTAATAGTATCTGTATCACAGGACCTCCACCGCCGAGGTCGCCACATCCCATCCATGTGCTCTAATAGTATCTGTATCACAGGACCTCCACCGCCGAGGTCCCCACATCCCATCCATGTGCTCTAATAGTATCTGTATCACAGGACCTCCACCGCCGAGGTCACCACATCCCATCCATGTGCTCTAATAGCATCTGTATCACAGGACCTCCACCGTCGAGGTCCCCACATCCCATCCATGTGCTCTAATAGTATCTGTATCACAGGACCTCCACCGCCGAGGTTACCACATCCCATCCATGTGCTCTAATAGTATCTGTATCACAGGACCTCCACCGCCGAGGTCATCAGCTCCCATCCATGTGCTCTAATAGTATCTGTATCACAGGACCTCCACCGCCGAGGTCTCCACATCCCATCCATGTGCTCTAATAGCGTCTGTATCACAGCACCTCCACCGCCGAGGTCGCCACATCCCATTCATGTGCTATAATAGTATCTGTATCACAGGACCTCCAACGCCGAGGTCGCCAGCTCCCATCCATGTGCTCTAATAGTATCTGTATCACAGGACCTCCACCGCCGAGGTCCCCACATCCCATCCATGTGCTCTAATAGTATCTGTATCACAGGACCTCCACTGCCGAGGTCGCCACATCCCATCCATGTGCTCTAATAGTATCTGTATCACAGGACCTCCACCGCCGAGGTCCCCACTTCCCATCCATGTGCTCTAATAGCGTCTGTATCACAGGACTTCCACCGCCGAGGTCGCCACATCCCATCCATGTGCTCTAATAGTATCTGTATCACAGGACCTCCACCGCCGAGGTCCCCACATCCCATCCATGTGCTCTAATAGTATCTGTATCACAGGACCTCCACCGCCGAGGTCGCCACATCCCATCCATGTGCTGTAATAGTATCTGTATCACAGGACCTCCACCGCCGAGGTTATTACATCCCATCCATGTGCTCTAATAGTGTCTGTATCACAGGACCTCCACCGCCGAGGTCGCCACATCCCATCCATGGGCTCTAATAGCATCTGTATCACAGGACCTCCATCGCCGAGGTCCCCACATCCCATCCATGTGCTCTAATAGTATCTGTATCACAGGACCTCCACCGCCGAGGTCGCCACATCCCATCCATGTGCTCTAATAGCGTCTGTATAACAGGACCTCCGCCGCCGAGGTCCCCACATCCCATCCATGTGCTCTAATAGTATCTGTATCACAGGACCTCCACCGCCGAGGTCGCCACATCCCATCCATGTGCTCTAATAGTATCTGTATCACAGGACCTCCGCCGCCGAGGTCCCCACATCCCATCCATGTGCTCTAATAGTATCTGTATCACAGTTCCTCCACCGCCGAGGTCGCCACATCCCATCCATGTGCTCTAATAGCATCTGTATCACAGGACCTCCACCGCCGAGGTCCCCACATCCCATCCATGTGCTCTAATTGTATCTGTATCACAGGACCTCCACCGCCGAGGTCGCCACATCCCATCCAAGTGCTCTAATAGCGTCTGTATCACAGGACCTCCACCGCTGAGGTTACCACATCCCATCCATGTGCTCTAATAGAATCTGTATCACAGGACCACCACCGCCGAGGTCACCACATCCCATCCATGTGCTCTAATAGTATCTGTATCACAGGAACTCCACCGCCGAGGTCGCCAGCTCCCATCTATGTGCTCTAATAGCGTCTGTATCACAGGACCTCCACCGCCAAGGTTATCACATCCCATCCATGTGCTCTAATAGCGTCTGTATCACAGGACCTCCACCGCCGAGGTCACCACCTCCCATCCATGTGCTCTAATAGTATCTGTATCACAGGACCTCCACCGCCGAGGTCCCCACATCCCATCCATGTGCTCTAATAGTATCTGTATCACAGGACCTCCACCGCCGGGGTCACCACATCCCATCCATGTGCTCTAATAGCATCTGTATCACAGGACCTCCACCGCCGAGGTCCCCACATCCCATCCATGTGCTCTAATAGTATCTGTATCACAGGACCTCCACCGCCGAGGTTACCACATCCCATCCATGTGCTCTAATAGTATCTGTATCACAGGACCTCCACCGCCGGGGTCACCACATCCCATCCATGTGCTCTAATAGCATCTGTATCACAGGACCTCCACCGCCGAGGTCCCCACATCCCATCCATGTGCTCTAATAGTATCTGTATCACAGGACCTCCACCGCCGAGGTTACCACATCCCATCCATGTGCTCTAATAGTATCTGTATCACAGGACCTTCACCGCCGAGGTCATCAGCTCCCATCCATGTGCTCTAATAGTATCTGTATAACAGGACCTCCACCGCCGAGGTCTCCACATCCCATCCATGTGCTCTAATAGCGTCTGTATCACAGCACCTCCACCGCCGAGGTCGCCACATCCCATTCATGTGCTATAATAGTGTCTGTATCACAGGACCTCCAACGCCGAGATCGCCAGCTCCCATCCATGTGCTCTAATAGTATCTGTATCACAGGACCTCCACCACCGAGGTCCCCACATCCCATCCATGTGCTCTAATAGTATCTGTATCACAGGACCTCCACCGCCGAGGTCCCCACATCCCATCCATGTGCTCTAATAGTATCTGTATCACAGGACCTCCACTGCCGAGGTCGCCACATCCCATCCATGTGCTCTAATAGTATCTGTATCACAGGACCTCCACCGCCGAGGTCCCCACTTCCCATCTATGTGCTCTAATAGCGTCTGTATCACAGGACTTCCACCGCCGAGGTCGCCACATCCCATCCATGTGCTCTAATAGTATCTGTATCACAGGACCTCCACCGCCGAGGTCCCCACATCCCATCCATGTGCTCTAATAGTATCTGTATCACAGGACCTCCACCGCCGAGTTCGCCACATCCCATCCATGTGCTGTAATAGTATCTGTATCACAGGACCTCCACCGCCGAGGTTATTACATCCCATCCATGTGCTCTAATAGTGTCTGTATCACAGGACCTCCACCGCCGAGGTCGCCACATCCCATCCATGGGCTCTAATAGCATCTGTATCACAGGACCTCCATCGCCGAGGTCCCCACATCCCATCCATGTGCTCAATAGTATCTGTATCACAGGACCTCCACCGCCGAGGTCGCCACATCCCATCCATGTGCTCTAATAGTATCTGTATCACAGGACCTCCGCCGCCGAGGTCCCCACATCCCATCCATGTGCTCTAATAGTATCTGTATCACAGTTCCTCCACCGCCGAGTTCGCCACATCCCATCCATGTGCTCTAATAGCATCTGTATCACAGGACCTCCACCGCCGAGGTCCCCACATCCCATCCATGTGCTCTAATTGTATCTGTATCACAGGACCTCCACCGCCGAGGTCGCCACATCCCATCCAAGTGCTCTAATAGCGTCTGTATCACAGGACCTCCACCGCTGAGGTTACCACATCCCATCCATGTGCTCTAATAGTATCTGTATCACAGGACCACCACCGCCGAGGTCACCACATCCTATCCATGTGCTCTAATAGTATCTGTATCACAGGACCTCTACCGCCGAGGTCGCCACATCCCATCCATGTGCTCTAATAGCATCTGTATCACAGGACCTCCACCGCCGAGATCACCACATCCCATCCATGTGCTCTAATAGTATCTGTATCACAGGACCTCCACCGCCGAGGTCGCCACATCCCATCCATGTGCTCTAATAGTATCTGTATCACCGGACCTCCACCGCCGAGGTCCCCACATCCCATCCATGTGCTCTAATAGTATCTGTATCACAGGACCTCCACCGCCGAGGTCACCACATCCCATCCATGTGCTCTAATAGCACCTGTATCACAGGACCTCCACCGCCGAGGTCCCCACATCGCATCCATGTGCTCTAATAATATCTGTATCACAGGACCTCCACCGCCGAGGTTACCACATCCCATCCATGTGCTCTAATAGTATCTGTATCACAGGACCTCCACCGCTGAGGTCATCAGCTCCCATCCATGTGCTCTAATAGTATCTGTATAACAGGACCTCCACCGCCGAGGTCTCCACATCCCATCCATGTGCTCTAATAGTATCTGTATCACAGGACCTCCACCGCCGAGGTCGCCACATCCCATCCATGTGCTCTAATAGCATCTGTATCACAGGACCTCCACCGCCGAGATCACCACATCCCATCCATGTGCTCTAATAGTATCTGTATCACAGGACCTCCACCACCGAGGTCGCCACATCCCATCCATGTGCTCTAATAGTATCTGTATCACAGGACCTCCACCGCCGAGGTCCCCACATATCCCACCCATGTGCTCTAATAGTATCTGTAACACAGGACCTCCACCGCCGGGGTCGCCACATCCCATCCATGTGCTCTAATAGTATCTGTGTCACAGGACCTCCACCGCCGAGGTCGCCACATCCCATCCATGTGCTCTAATAGTATCTGTATCACATGACCTCCACTGCCGAGGTTATTACATCCCATCCATGTGCTCTAATAGTATCTGTATCACATGACCTCCACCGCCGAGGTCGCCACATCCCATCCATGTGCTCTAATAGTATCTGTATCACAGGACCTCCACCGCCGAGGTCCCCACATCCCATCCATGTGCTCTAATAGTATCTGTATCACAGGACCTCCACCGCCGAGGTTACCACATCCCATCCATGTGCCCTAATAGTATCAGTATCACAGGACCTCCACCGCCGAGGTCATCAGCTCCCATCCATGTGCTCTAATAGTATCTGTATAACAGGACCTCCACCGCCGAGGTCTCCACATCCCATCCATGTGCTCTAATAGTATCTGTATCACAGGACCTCCACCGCCGAGGTCCCCACATCCCATCCATGTGCTCTAATAGTATCTGTATCACAGGACCTCCACCGCCGAGGTCGCCACTTCCCATCCATGTGCTCTAATAGGATCTGTATCACAGGACCTCCACCGCCGAGGTCGCCACATCCCATCCATGTGCTCCAATAGGATCTGTATCACAGGACCTCCACCGCCAAGGTTCCCACATCTCATCCATGTGCTCTAATAGTATCTGTATCACAGGACCTCCACCGCCGAGGTCGCCACATTCCATCCATGTGCTCTAATAGTATCTGTATCACATGACCTCCACCGCCGAGGTTATCACATCCCATCCATGTGCTCTAATAGTATCTGTATCACATGACCTCCACCGCAGAGGTCGCCACATTTCATCCATGTGCTCTAATAGTATCTGTATCACAGGACCTCCACCGCCGAGGTCACCAGCTCCCATCCATGTGCTCTAATAGTATCTGTATAACAGGACCTCCACCACCGAGGTCACCACATCCCATCCATGTGCTCTAATAGTATCTGCATCACAGGAACTCCACCGCCGAGGTCGCCAGCTCCCATCTATGTGCTCTAATAGCGTCTGTATCACAGGACCTCCACCGCCAAGGTTATCACATCTCATCCATGTGCTCTAATAGCGTCTGTATCACAGGACCTCCACCGCCGAGGTCACCACCTCCCATCCATGTGCTCTAATAGTATCTGTATCACAGGACCTCCACCGCCGAGGTCCCCACATCCCATCCATGTGCTCTAATAGTATCTGTATCACAGGACCTCCACCGCCGGGGTCACCACATCCCATCCATGTGCTCTAATAGCATCTGTATCACAGGACCTCCACCGCCGAGGTCCCCACATCCCATCCATGTGCTCTAATAGTATCTCTATCACAGGACCTCCACCGCCGAGGTTACCACATCCCATCCATGTGCCCTAATAGTATCTGTATCACAGGACCTCCACCGCCGAGGTCATCAGCTCCCATCCATGTGCTCTAATAGTATCTGTATAACAGGACCTCCACCGCCGAGGTCTCCACATCCCATCCATGTGCTCTAATAGTATCTGTATCACAGGACCTCCACCGCCGAGGTCCCCACATCCCATCCATGTGCTCTAATAGTATCTGTATCACAGGACCTCCACCGCCGAGGTCGCCACTTCCCATCCATGTGCTCTAATAGGATCTGTATCACAGGACCTCCACCGCCGAGGTCGCCACATCCCATCCATGTGCTCCAATAGGATCTGTATCACAGGACCTCCACCGCCAAGGTTCCCACATCTCATCCATGTGCTCTAATAGTATCTGTATCACAGGACCTCCACCGCCGAGGTCGCCACATCCCATCCATGTGCTCTAATAGTATCTGTATCACATGAGCTCCACCGCCGAGGTTATCACATCCCATCCATGTGCTCTAATAGTATCTGTATCACATGACCTCCACCGCCGAGGTCGCCACATTTCATCCATGTGCTCTAATAGTATCTGTATCACAGGACCTCCACCGCCGAGGTCACCAGCTCCCATCCATGTGCTCTAATAGTATCTGTATAACAGGACCTCCACCACCGAGGTCACCACATCCCATCCATGTGCTCTAATAGTATCTGCATCACAGGAACTCCACCGCCGAGGTCGCCAGCTCCCATCTATGTGCTCTAATAGCGTCTGTATCACAGGACCTCCACCGCCAAGGTTATCACATCCCATCCATGTGCTCTAATAGCGTCTGTATCACAGGACCTCCACCGCCGAGGTCACCACCTCCCATCCATGTGCTCTAATAGTATCTGTATCACAGGACCTCCACCGCCGAGATCACCACATCCCATCCATGTGCTCTAATAGTATCTGTATCACAGGACCTCCACCGCCGAGGTCGCCACATCCCATCCATGTGCTCTAATAGTATCTGTATCACAGGACCTCCACCGCCGAGGTCCCCACATCCCATCCATGTGCTCTAATAGTATCTGTATCACAGGACCTCCACCGCCGAGGTCACCACATCCCATCCATGTGCTGTAATAGCATCTGTATCACAGGACCTCCACCGTCGAGGTCCCCACATCCCATCCATGTGCTCTAATAGTATCTGTATCACAGGACCTCCACCGCCGAGGTTACCACATCCCATCCATGTGCTCTAATAGTATCTGTATCACAGGACCTCCACCGCCGAGGTCATCAGCTCCCATCCATGTGCTCTAATAGTATCTGTATAACAGGACCTCCACCGCCGAGGTCTCCACATCCCATCCATTTGCTCTAATAGCGTCTGTATCACAGGACCTCCACCGCCGAGGTCGCCACATCCCATTCATGTGCTCTAATAGTATCTGTATCACAGGACCTCCAACGCCGAGGTCGCCAGCTCCCATCCATGTGCTCTAATAGTATCTGTATCACAGGACCTCCACCGCCGAGGTCCCCACATCCCATCCATGTGCTCTAATAGTATCTGTATCACAGGACCTCCACCGCCGAGGTCCCCACATCCCATCCATGTGCTCTAATAGTATCTGTATCACAGGACCTCCACTGCCGAGGTCGCCACATCCCATCCATGTGCTCTAATAGTATCTGTATCACAGGACCTCCACCGCCGAGGTCCCCACATCCCATCCATGTGCTCTAATAGCGTCTGTATCACAGGACCTCCACCGCCGACTTCGCCACATCCCATCCATGTGCTCTAATAGTATCTGTATCACAGGACCTCCACCGCCGAGGTCACCACATCCCATCCATGTGCTCTAATAGTATCTGTATCACAGGACCTCCACCGCCGAGGTCGCCACATCCCATCCATATGCTGTAATAGTATCTGTATCACAGGACCTCCACCGCAGAGGTCGCCACATCCCATCCATGTGCTCTAATAGTGTCTGTATCACAGGACCTCCACCGCCGAGGTATCCACATCCCATCCATGTGCTCTAATAGTGTCTGTATCACAGGACCTCCACCGCCGAGGTCCCCACATCCCATCCATGTGCTCAATAGTATCTGTATCACAGGACCTCCACCGCCGAGGTCGCCACATCCCATCCATGTGCTCTAATAGTATCTGTATCACAGGACCTCCGCCGCCGAGGTCCCCACATCCCATCCATGTGCTCTAATAGTATCTGTATCACAGTTCCTCCACCGCCGAGGTCGCCACATCCCATCCATGTGCTCTAATAGCATCTGTGTCACAGGACATCCACCGCCGAGGTCCCCACATCCCATCCATGTGCTCTAATTGTATTTGTATCACAGGACCTCCACCGCCGAGGTCGCCACATCCCATCCAAGTGCTCTAATAGCGTCTGTATCACAGGACCTCCACCGCTGAGGTTACCACATCCCATCCATGTGCTCTAATAGTATCTGTATCACAGGACCACCACCGCCGAGGTCACCACATCCCATCCATGTGCTCTAATAGTATCTGTATCACAGGACCTCCACCGCCGAGTTCGCCACATCCCATCCATGTGCTCTAATAGTATCTGTATCACAGGACCTCCACCGCCGAGGTCCCCACATCCCATCCATGTGCTCTAATAGTATCTGTATCACAGGACCTCCACCGCCGAGGTCACCACATCCCATCCATGTGCTCTAATAGCATCTATATCACAGGACCTCCACCGCCGAGGTCCCCACATCCCATCCATGTGCTCTAATAGTATCTGTATCACAGGACCTCCACCGCCGAGGTTACCACATCCCATCCATGTGCTCTAATAGTATCTGTATCACAGGACCTCCACCGCCGAGGTCATCAGCTCCCATCCATGTGCTCTAATAGTATCTGTATAACAGGACCTCCACCGCCGAGGTCTCCATATCCCATCCATGTGCTCTAATAGTATCTGTATCACAGGACCTCCACCGCCGAGGTCGCCACATCCCATCCATGTGCTCTAATAGCATCTGTATCACAGGACCTCCACCGCCGAGATCACCACATCCCATCCATGTGCTCTAATAGTATCTGTATCACAGGACCTCCACCGCCGAGGTCGCCACATCCCATCCATGTGCTCTAATAGTATCTGTATCACAGGACCTCCACCGCCGAGGTCCCCACATCCCATCCATGTGCTCTAATAGTATCTGTATCACAGGACCTCCACCGCCGAGGTCACCACATCCCATCCATGTGCTCTAATAGCATCTGTATCACAGGACCTCCACCGCCGAGGTCCCCACATCCCATCCATGTGCTCTAATAGTATCTGTATCACAGGACCTCCACCGCCGAGGTTACCACATCCCATCCATGTGCTCTAATAGTATCTGTATCACAGGACCTCCACCGCCGAGGTCATCAGCTCCCATCCATGTGCTCTAATAGTATCTGTATAACAGGACCTCCACCGCCGAAGTCTCCACATCCCATCCATGTGCTCTAATAGTATCTGTATCACAGGACCTCCACCGCCGAGGTCCCCACATCCCATCCATGTGCTCTAATAGTATCTGTATCACAGGACCTCCACCGCCGAGGTCGCCACTTCCCATCCATGTGCTCTAATAGGATCTGTATCACAGGACCTCCACCGCCGAGGTCGCCACATCCCATCCATGTGCTCCAATAGGATCTGTATCACAGGACCTCCACCGCCAAGGTTCCCACATCTCATCCATGTGCTCTAATAGTATCTGTATCACAGGACCTCCACCGCCGAGGTCGCCACATCCCATCCATGTGCTCTAATAGTATCTGTATCACATGACCTCCACCGCCGAGGTTATCACATCCCATCCATGTGCTCTAATAGTATCTGTATCACATGACCTCCACTGCCGAGGTCGCCACATTTCATCCATGTGCTCTAATAGTATCTGTATCACAGGACCTCCACCGCCGAGGTCACCAGCTCCCATCCATGTGCTCTAATAGTATCTGTATAACAGGACCTCCACCACCGAGGTCACCACATCCCATCCATGTGCTCTAATAGTATCTGTATCACAGGAACTCCACCGCCGAGGTCGCAAGCTCCCATCCATGTGCTCTAATAGCGTCTGTATCACAGGACCTCCACCGCCAAGGTTATCACATCCCATCCATGTGCTCTAATAGCGTCTGTATCACAGGACCTCCACCGCCGAGGTCACCACATCCCATCCATGTGCTCTAATAGTATCTGTATCACAGGACCTCCACCGCCGAGGTCGCCACATCCCATCCATGTGCTCTAATAGTATCTGTATCACAGGACCTCCACCGCCGAGGTCCCCACATCCCATCCATGTGCTCTAATAGTATCTGTATCACAGGACCTCCACCGCCGAGATTACCACATCCCATCCATGTGCTCTAATAGTATCTGTATCACAGGACCTCCACCACCGAGGTCATCAGCTCCCATCCATGTGCTCTAATAGTTTCTGTATAACAGGACCTCCACCGCCGAGGTCTCCACATCCCATCCATGTGCTCTAATAGCGTCTGTATCACAGGACCTCCACCGCCGAGGTCGCCACATCCCATTCATGTGCTCTAATAGTATCTGTATCACAGGACCTCCAACGCCGAGGTCGCCAGCTCCCATCCATGTGCTCTAATAGTATCTGTATCACAGGACCTCCACCGCCGAGGTCCCCACATCCCATCCATGTGCTCTAATAGTATCTGTATCACAGGACATCCACCACCGAGGTTCCCACATCCCATCCATGTGCTCTAATAGTATCTGTATCACAGGACCTCCACTGCCGAGGTCGCCACATCCCATCCATGTGCTCTAATAGTATCTGTATCACAGGACCTCCACCGCCGAGGTCCCCACATCCCATCCATGTGCTCTAATAGCGTCTGTATCACAGGACCTCCACCGCCGAGGTCGCCACATCCCATCCATGTGCTCTAATAGTATCTGTATCACAGGACCTCCACCGCCGAGGTCCCCACATCCCATCCATGTGCTCTAATAGTATCTGTATCACAGGACCTCCACCGCCGAGGTCGCCACATCCCATCCATGTGCTGTAATAGTTTCTGTATCACAGGACCTCCACCGCCGAGCTTATTACATCCCATCCATGTGCTCTAATAGTATCTGTATCACAGGACCTCCACCGCCGAGGTCGCCACATCCCATCCATGGGCTCTAATAGCATCTGTATCACAGGACCTCCACCGCCGAGGTCCCCACATCCCATCCATGTGCTCAATAGTATCTGTATGACAGGACCTCCACCGCCGAGGTCGCCACATCCCATCCATGTGCTCTAATAGCATCTGTATCACAGGACCTCCACCGCCGAGGTCCCCACATCCCATCCATGTGCTCTAATAGTATCTCTATCACAGGACCTCCACCGCCGAGGTCGCCACATCCCATCCATGTGCTCTAATAGTATCTGTATCACAGGACCTCCACCGCCGAGGTCCCCACATCCCATCCATGTGCTCTAATAGTATCTGTATCACAGGACCTCCACCGCCGAGGTCGCCACATCCCATCCATGTGCTCTAATAGCATCTGTATCACAGGACCTCCACCGCCGAGATCACCACATCCCATCCATGTGCTCTAATAGTATCTGTATCACAGGACCTCACACACCGAGGTCCCCACATCCCATCCATGTGCTCTAATAGGGTCTGTATCACAGGACCTCCACCGCCGAGGTCGCCACATCCCATCCAAGTGCTCTAATAGCGTCTGTATCACAGGACCTCCACCGCCGAGGTTACCACATCCCATCCATGTGCTCTAATATTATCTGTATCACAGGACCACAATCGCCGAGGTCACCACATCCCATCCATGTGCTCTAATAGTATCTGTATCACAGGACCTCCACCGCCGAGGTCGCCACATCCCATCCATGTGCTCTAATAGTATCTGTATCACAGGACCTCCACCGCCGAGGTCGCCACATCCCATCCATGTGGTCTAATAGTATCTGTATCACAGGACCTCCACCGCCGAGGTCATCAGCTCCCATCCATGTGCTCTAATAGTATCTGTATCACAGGACCTCCACCGCCGAGGTCGCCACATCCCATCAATGTGCTCTAATAGTATCTGTATCACAGGACCTCCACCGCCGAGATCACCACATCCCATCCATGTGCTCTAATAGTATCTGTATCACAGGACCTCCACCGCCGAGGTCATTAGCTCCCATCCATGTGCTCTAATAGCATCTGTATCACAGGACCTCCACCGCCGAGGTCCCCACATCCCATCCATGTGCTTTAATAGTATCTGTATCACAGGACCTCAACCGCCGAGGTCCCCACATCCCATCCATGTGCTCTAATAGTATCTGTATCACAGGACCTCCACCGCCGAGGTCACCACATCCCATCCATGTGCTCTAATAGCATCTGTATCACAGGACCTCCACCGCCGAGGTCCCCACATCCCATCCATGTGCTCTAATAGTATCTGTATCACAGGACCTCCATCGCCGAGGTTACCACATCCCATCCATGTGCTCTAATAGTATCTGTATCACAGGACCTCCACCGCCGAAGTCATCAGCTCCCATCCATGTGCTCTAATAGTATCTGTATAACAGGACCTCCACCGCCGAGGTCACCACATCCCATCCATATGCTCTAATAGCATCTGTATCACAGGAACTCCACTGCCGAGGTCACCATATCCCATCCATGTGCTCTAATAGTATCTGTATCACAGGACCTACACCGCCGAGGTCGCCACATCCCATCCATGTGCTCTAATAGCATCTGTATCACAGGACCTCCACCGCCGAGATCACCACATCCCATCCATGTGCTCTAATAGTATCTGTATCACAGGACCTCCACCGCCGAGGTCGCCACATCCCATCCATGTGCTCTAATAGTATCTGTATCACAGGACCTCCACCGTCGAGGTCCCCACATCCCATCCATGTGCTCTAATAGTATCTGTATCACAGGACCTCCACCGCCGAGGTCACCACATCCCATCCATGTGCTCTAATAGCATCTGTATCACAGGACCTCCACCGCCGAGGTCCCCACATCCCATCCATGTGCTCTAATAGTACCTGTATCACAGGACCTCCACCGCCGAGGTTACCACATCCCATCCATGTGCTCTAATAGTATCTGTATCACAGGACCTCCACCGCCGAGGTCATCAGCTCCCATCCATGTGCTCTAATAGTATCTGTATAACAGGACCTCCACCGCCGAGGTCTCCACATCCCATCCATGTGCTCTAATAGTATCTGTATCACAGGACCTCCACCGCCGAGGTCCCCACATCCCATCCATGTGCTCTAATAGTATCTGTATCACAGGACCTCCACCGCCGAGGTCGCCACTTCCCATCCATGTGCTCTAATAGGATCTGTATCACAGGACCTCCACCGCCGAGGTCGCCACATCCCATCCATGTGCTCCAATAGGATCTGTATCACAGGACCTCCACCGCCGAGGTTCCCACATCCCATCCATGTGCTCTAATAGTATCTGTATCACAGGACCTCCACCGCCGAGGTCGCCACATCCCATCCATGTGCTCTAATAGTATCTGTATCACAGGACCTCCACCGCCGAGGTCATTAGCTCCCATCCATGTGCTCTAATAGTATCTGTATCACAGGACCTCCACCGCCGAGGTCACCACATCCCATCCATGTGCTCTAATAGTATCTGTATCACAGGACCTCCACCGCTGAGGTCATCAGCTCCCATCCATGTGCTCTAATAGTATCTGTATCACAGGACCTCCACCACCGAGGTCACCACATCCCATCCATGTGCTCTAATAGTATCTGTATCACAGGACCTCCACCGCCAAGGTTCCCACATCTCATCCATGTGCTCTAATAGTATCTGTATCACAGGACCTCCACCGCCGAGGTCGCCACATCCCATCCATGTGCTCTAATAGTATCTGTATCACATGACCTCCACCGCCAAGGTTATCACATCCCATCCATGTGCTCTAATAGTATCTGTATCACATGACCTCCACCGCCGAGGTCGCCACATTTCATCCATGTGCTCTAATAGTATCTGTATCACAGGACCTCCACCGCAGAGGTCACCAGCTCCCATCCATGTGCTCTAATAGTATCTGTATAACAGGACCTCCACCACCGAGGTCACCACATCCCATCCATGTACTCTAATAGTATCTGGATCACAGGAACTCCACCGCCGAGGTCGCCAGCTCCCATCCATGTGCTCTAATAGCGTCTGTATAACAGGACCTCCACCGCCGAGGTTACCACATCCCATCCATGTGCTCTAATAGTATCTGTATCACAGGACCACCACCGCCGAGGTCGCCACATCCCATCCATGTGCTCTAATAGTATCTGTATCACAGGACCTCCACCGCCGAGGTCGCCACATCTCATCCATGTGCTCTAATAGCATCTGTATCACAGGACCTCCACCGCAGGGTCACCACATCCCATCCATGTGCTCTAATAGTATCTGTATCACAGGACCTCCACCGCCGAGGTCGCCACATCCCATCCATGTGCTCTAATAGTATCTGAATCACAGGACCTCCACCGCCGAGGTCCCCACATCCCATCCATGTGCTCTAATAGTATCTGTATCACAGGACCTCCACCGCCGAGGTTACCACATCCCATCCATGTGCTCTAATAGTATCTGTATCACAGGACTTCCACCGCCGAGGTCATCAGCTCCCATCCATGTGCTCTAATAGTATCTGTATCACAGGACCTCCACAGCCGACGTCGCCACTTCCCATCCATGTGCTCTAATAGGATCTGTATCACAGGACCTCCACCGCCGAGGTCGCCACATCCCATCCATGTGCTCTAATAGGATCTGTATCACAGGACCTCCACCGCCGAGGTTCCCACATCCCATCCATGTGCTCTAATAGTATCTGTATCACAGGACCTCCACCGCCGAGGTCGCCACATCCCATCCATGTGCTCTAATAGTATCTGTATCACAGGACCTACACCGCTGAGGTCATCAGCTCCCATCCATGTGCTCTAATAGTATCTGTATCACAGGACCTCCACCGCAGAGGTTACCACATCCCATCCATGTGCTCTAATAGTATCTGTATCACAGGACCTCCACCGCCGAGGTCGCCACATCCCATCCATGGGCTCTAATAGCATCTGTATCACAGGACCTCCACCGCCGAGGTCCCCACATCCCATCCATGTGCTCAATAGTATCTGTATCACAGGACCTCCACCGCCGAGGTCGCCACATCCCATCCATGTGCTCTAATAGAATCTGTATCCCAGGACCTCCACCGCCGAGGTCCCCACATCCCATCCATGTGCTCTAATAGTATCTCTATCACAGGACCTCCACCGCCGAGGTCGCCACATCCCATCCATGTGCTCTAATAGTATCTGTATCACAGGACCTCCACCGCCGAGGTCGCCACATCCCATCCATGTGCTCTAATAGTATCTGTATCACAGGACCTCCACCGCCGAGGTCGCCACATCCCATCCATGTGCTCTAATAGCATCTGTATCACAGGACCTCCACCGCCGAGGTCGCCACATCCCATCCATGTGCTCTAATAGTATCTGTATCACAGGACCTCCACCGAAGAGGTCCCCACATCCCATCCATGTGCTCTAATAGTATCTGTATCACAGGACCTCCACCGCCGAGGTCGCCACATCCCATCCATGTGCTCTAATAGCATCTGTATCACAGGACCTCCACCGCCGAGATCACCACATCCCATCCATGTGCTCTAATAGTATCTGTATCACAGGACCTCACCCACCGAGGTCCCCACATCCCATCCATGTGCTCTAATAGGGTCTGTATCACAGGACCTCCACCGCCGAGGTCGCTACATCCCATCCATGTGCTCTAATAGTATCTGTATCACAGGAACTCCACCGCCGAGGTCTCAACATCCCATCCATGTGCTCTAATAGTATCTGTATCACAGGACCTCCGCCGCGGAGGTCATCAGCTCCCATCCATGTGCTCTAATAGTATCTGTATCACAGGACCTACACCGCTGAGGTCATCAGCTCCCATCCATGTGCTCTAATAGTATCTGTATCACAGGACCTCCACCGCAGAGGTTACCACATCCCATCCATGTGCTCTAATAGTATCTGTATCACAGGACCTCCACCGCCGAGGTCGCCACATCCCATCCATGGGCTCTAATAGCATCTGTATCACAGGACCTCCACCGCCGAGGTCCCCACATCCCATCCATGTGCTCAATAGTATCTGTATCACAGGACCTCCACCGCCGAGGTCGCCACATCCCATCCATGTGCTCTAATAGAATCTGTATCCCAGGACCTCCACCGCCGAGGTCCCCACATCCCATCCATGTGCTCTAATAGTATCTCTATCACAGGACCTCCACCGCCGAGGTCGCCACATCCCATCCATGTGCTCTAATAGTATCTGTATCACAGGACCTCCACCGCCGAGGTCCCCACATCCCATCCATGTGCTCTAATAGTATCTGTATCACATGACCTCCACCGCCAAGGTCGCCACATCCCATCCATGTGCTCTAATAGCATCTGTATCACAGGACCTCCACCGCCGAGATCACCACATCCCATCCATGTGCTCTAATAGTATCTGTATCACAGGACCTCACCCACCGAGGTCCCCACATCCCATCCATGTGCTCTAATAGGGTCTGTATCACAGGACCTCCACCGCCGAGGTCGCTACATCCCATCCATGTGCTCTAATAGTATCTGTATCACAGGAACTCCACCGCCGAGGTCTCAACATCCCATCCATGTGCTCTAATAGTATCTGTATCACAGGACCTCCGCCGCGGAGGTCCCCACATCCCATCCATGTGCTCTAATAGTATCTGTATCACAGGACCTCCACCGCCGAGGTCGCCACATCCCATCCATGTGCTCTAATAGCATCTGTATCACAGGACCTCCACCGCCGAGGTCCCCACATCCCATCCATGTGCTCTAATTGTATCTGTATCACAGGACCTCCACCGCCGAGGTCGCCACATCCCATCCAAGTGCTCTAATAGCGTCTGTATCACAGGACCTCCACCGCCGAGGTTACCACATCCCATCCATGTGCTCTAATAGTATCTGTATCACAGGACCACAACCGCCGAGGTCACCACATCCCATCCATGTGCTCTAATAGTATCTGTATCACAGGACCTCCACCGCCGAGGTCGCCACATCCCATCCATGTGCTCTAATAGTATCTGTATCACAGGACCTCCACCGCCGAGGTCGCCACATCCCATCCATGTGCTCTTATAGTATCTGTATCACAGGACCTCCACCACCGAGATCACCACATCCCATCCATGTGCTCTAATAGTATCTGTATCACAGGACCTCCACCGCCGAGGTCGCCACATCCCATCCATGTGCTCTAATAGTATCTGTATCACAGGACCTCAACCGCCGAGGTCCCCACATCCCATCCATGTGCTCTAATAGTATCTGTATCACAGGACCTCCACCGCCGAGGTCACCACATCCCATCCATGTGCTCTAATAGCATCTGTATCACAGGACCTCCACCGCCGAGGTCCCCACATCCCATCCATGTGCTCTAATAGTATCTGTATCACAGGACCTCCACCGCCGAGGTTACCACATCCCATCCATGTGCTCTAATAATATCTGTATCACAGTACCTCCACCGCCGAAGTCATCAGCTCCCATCCATGTGCTCTAATAGTATCTGTATAACAGGACCTCCACCGCCGAGGTCACCACATCCCATCCATGTGCTCTAATAGCATCTGTATCACAGGAACTCCACTGCCGAGGTCACCACATCCCATCCATGTGCTCTAATAGTATCTGTATCACAGGACCTCACCGCCGAGGTCCCCACATCCCATCCATGTGCTCTAATAGTATCTGTATCACAGGACCTCCACCGCCGAGGTTACCACATCCCATCCATGTGCTCTAATAGTATCTGTATCACAGGACCTCCACCTCCGAGGTCATCAGCTCCCATCCATGTGCTCTAATAGTATCTGTATAACAGGACCTCCACCGTCGAGGTCTCCACATCCCATCCATGTGCTCTAATAGTATCTGTATCACAGGACCTCCACCGCCGAGGTCCCCACATCCCATCCATGTGCTCTAATAGTATCTGTATCACGGGACCTCCACCGCCGAGGTCGCCACTTCCCATCCATGTGCTCTAATAGGATCTGTATCACAGGACCTCCACCGCCGAGGTCGCCACATCCCATCCATGTGCTCCAATAGGATCTGTATCACAGGACCTCCACCGCCGAGGTTCCCACATCCCATCCATGTGCTCTAATAGTATCTGTATCACAGTTCCTCCACCGCCGAGGTCGCCACATCCCATCCATGTGCTCTAATAGTATCTGTATCACAGGACCTCGACCGCCGAGGTCATTAGCTCCCATCCATGTGCTCTAATAGTATCTGTATCACAGGACCTCCACCGCCGAGGTCACCACATCCCATCCATGTGCTCTAATAGTATCTGTATCACAGGACCTCCACCGCTGAGTTCATCAGCTCCCATCCATGTGCTCTAATAGTATCTGTATCACAGGACCTCCACCACCGAGGTCACCACATCCCATCTATGTGCTCTAATAGTATCTGTATCACAGGACCTCCACCGCCAAGGTTCCCACATCTCATCCATGTGCTCTAATAGTATCTGTATCACAGGACCTCCACCGCCGAGGTCGCCACATCCCATCCATGTGCTCTAATAGTATCTGTATCACACGACCTCCACCGCCGAGGTTATCACATCCCATCCATGTGCTCTAATAGTATCTGTATAACAGGACCTCCACCGCCGAGGTCTCCACATCCCATCCATGTGCTCTAATAGTATCTGTATCACAGGACCTCCACCGCCGAGGTCCCCACATCCCATCCATGTGCTCTAATAGTATCTGTATCACAGGACCTCCACCGCCGAGGTCGCCACTTCCCATCCATGTGCTCTAATAGGATCTGTATCACAGGACCTCCACCGCCGAGGTCGCCACATCCCATCCATGTGCTCCAATAGGATCTGTATCACAGGACCTCCACCGCCGAGGTTCCCACATCCCATCCATGTGCTCTAATAGTATCTGTATCACAGGACCTCCACCGCCGAGGTCGCCACATTTCATCCATGTGCTCTAATAGTATCTGTATCACAGGACCTCCACCGCCGAGGTCAGCAGCTCCCATCCATGTGCTCTAATAGTATCTGTATAACAGGACCTCCACCGCCGAGGTCTCCACATCCCATCCATGTGCTCTAATAGTATCTGTATCACAGGACCTCCACCGCCGAGGTCCCCACATCCCATCCATGTGCTCTAATAGTATCTGTATCACAGGACCTCCACCGCCGAGGTCGCCACTTCCCATCCATGTGCTCTAATAGGATCTGTATCACAGGACCTCCACCGCCGAGGTCGCCACATCCCATCCATGTGCTCCAATAGGATCTGTATCACAGGACCTCCACCGCCGAGGTTCCCACATCCCATCCATGTGCTCTAATAGTATCTGTATCACAGGACCTCCACCGCCGAGGTCGCCACATCCCATCCATGAGCTCTAATAGGATCTGTATCACAGGACCTCCACCGCCGAGGTTCCCACATCCCATCCATGTGCTCTAATAGTATCTGTATCACAGGACCTCCACCGCCGAGGTCGCCACATCCCATCCATGTGCTCTAATAGTATCTGTATCACAGGACCTCCACCGCCGAGGTCGCCACATCCCATCCATGTGCTCTAATAGTATCTGTATCACAGGACCTCCACCGCCGAGGTCGCCACTTCCCATCCATGTGCTCTAATAGGATCTGTATCACAGGACCTCCACCGCCGAGGTCGCCACATCCCATCCATGTGCTCCAATAGGATCTGTATCACAGGACCTCCACCGCCGAGGTTCCCACATCCCATTCATGTGCTCTAATAGTATCTGTATCACAGGACCTCCACCGCCGAGGTCGCCACATCCCATCCATGAGCTCTAATAGTATCTGTATCACAGGACCTCCACCGCCGAGGTCATTAGCTCCCATCCATGTGCTCTAATAGTATCTGTATCACAGGACCTCCACCGCCGAGGTCACCACATCCCATCCATGTGCTCTAATAGTATCTGTATCACAGGACCTCCACCGCTGAGTTCATCAGCTCCCATCCATGTGCTCTAATAGTATCTGTATCACAGGACCTCCACCACCGAGGTCACCACATCCCATCCATGTGCTCTAATAGTATCTGTATCACAGGACCTCCACCGCCAAGGTTCCCACATCTTATCCATGTGCTCTAATAGTATCTGTATCACAGGACCTCCACCGCCGAGGTCGCCACATCCCATCCATGTGCTCTAATAGTATCTGTATCACATGACCTCCACCGCCGAGGTTATCACATCCCATCCATGTGCTCTAATAGCGTCTGTATCACAGGACCTCCACCGCCGAGGTCACCACCTCCCATCCATGTGCTCTAATAGCGTCTGTATAACAGGACCTCCACCGCCGAGGTTACCACATCCCATCCATGTGCTCTAATAGTATCTGTATCACAGGACCACCACCGCCGAGGTCGCCACATCCCATCCATGTGCTCTAATAGTATCTGTATCACAGGACCTCCACCGCCGAGGTCGCCACATCCCATCCATGTGCTCTAATAGTATCTGTATCACAGGACCTCCACCGCCGAGGTCACCACATCCCATCCATGTGCTCTAATAGTATCTGTATCACAGGACCTCAACCGCCGAGGTCACCAGCTCCCATTCATGTGCTCTAATAGTATCTGTATTACAGGACCTCCACCACCGAGGTCACCACATCCCATCCATGTGCTCTAATAGTATCTGAATCACAGGACCTCCACCGCCGAGGTCACCACATCCCATCCATGTGCTCTAATAGTATCAGTATAACAGGACCTCCACCGTCGAGGTCCCCACATCCCATCCATGTGCTCTAATAGCGTCTGTATCACAGGACCTCCACCGTCGAGGTCGCCACATCCCATCCATGTGCTCTAATAGCATCTGTATCACAGGACCTCCACCGCCGAGTTTCCCACACCTCATCCATGTGCTCTAATAGTATCTGTGTCACAGGACCTCCACCGCCGAGGTCGCCACATCCCATCCATGTGCTCTAATAGTATCTGTATCACATGACCTCCACTGCCGAGGTTATCACATCCCATCCATGTGCTCTAATAGTATCTGTATCACATGACCTCCAACGCCGAGGTCGCCACATCCCATCCATGTGCTCTAATAGTATCTGTATCACAGGACCTCCACCGCCGAGGTCGCCACATCCCATCCATGTGCTCTAATAGTATCTGTATCACAGGACCTCCACCGCCGAGGTCACCACATCCCATCCATGTGCTCTAATAGTATCTGTATCACAGGACCTCCACCGCCGAGGTCACCAGCTCCCATCCATGTGCTCTAATAGTATCTGTATAACAGGACCTCCACCACCGAGGTCACCACATCCCATCCATGTACTCTAATAGTATCTGGATCACAGGAACTCCACCGCCGAGGTCGCCACATCCCATCCATGTGCTCTAATAGTATCTGTATCACAGGACCTCCACCGCCGAGGTCACCACATCCCATCCATGTGCTCTAATAGTATCTGTATCACAGGACCTCCACCGCCGAGGTCACCAGCTCCCATCCATGTGCTCTAATAGTATCTGTATAACAGGACCTCCACCACCGAGGTCACCACATCCCATCCATGTACTCTAATAGTATCTGGATCACAGGAACTCCACCGCCGAGGTCGCCAGCTCCCATCCATGTGCTCTAATAGCGTCTGTATCACAGGACCTCCACCGCCAAGGTTATCACATCCCATCCATGTGCTCTAATAGCGTCTGTATCACAGGACCTCCACCGCCGAGGTCACCACCTCCCATCCATGTGCTCTAATAGCGTCTGTATAACAGGACCTCCACCGCCGAGGTTACCACATCCCATCCATGTGCTCTAATAGTATCTGTATCACAGGACCACCACCGCCGAGGTCGCCACATCCCATCCATGTGCTCTAATAGTATCTGTATCACAGGACCTCCACCGCCGAGGTCGCCACATCCCATCCATGTGCTCAAATAGTATATGTATCACAGGAACTCCACCGCCGAGGTCGCCACATCCCATCCATGTGCTCTAATAGCATCTGTATCACAGGACCTCCACCGCCAAGGTCACCACATCCCATCCATGTGCTCTAATAGTATCTGTATCACAGGACCTCCACCGCCGAGGTCGCCACATCCCATCCATGTGCTCTAATAGTATCTGAATCACAGGACCTCCACCGCCGAGGTCCCCACATCCCATCCATGTGCTCTAATAGTATCTGTATCACAGGACCTCCACCGCCGAGGTTACCACATCCCATCCATGTGCTCTAATAGTATCTGTATCACAGGACCTCCACCGCCGAGGTCATCAGCTCCCATCCATGTGCTCTAATAGGATCTGTATCACAGGACCTCCACCGCCGAGGTTCCCACATCCCATCCATGTGCTCTAATAGTATCTGTATCACAGGACCTCCACCGCCGAGGTCGCCACATCCCATCCATGTGCTCTAATAGTATCTGTATCACAGGACCTACACCGCTGAGGTCATCAGCTCCCATCCATGTGCTCTAATAGTATCTGTATCACAGGACCTCCACCTCAGAGGTTACCACATCCCATCCATGTGCTCTAATAGTATCTTTATCACAGGACCTCCACCGCCGAGGTCACCACATCCCATCCATGTGCTCTAATAGTATCAGTATAACAGGACCTCCACCGTCGAGGTCCCCACATCCCATCCATGTGCTCTAATAGCGTCTGTATAACAGGACCTCCACCGTCGAGGTCGCCACATCCCATCCATGTGCTCTAATAGCATCTGTATCACAGGACCTCCACCGCCGAGTTTCCCACATCTCATCCATGTGCTCTAATAGTATCTGTGTCACAGGACCTCCACCGCCGAGGTCGCCACATCCCATCCATGTGCTCTAATAGTATCTGTATCACATGACCTCCACTGCCGAGGTTATCACATCCCATCCATGTGCTCTAATAGTATCTGTATCACAGGACCTCCACCGCCGAGGTCGCCACATCCCATCCATGTGCTCTAATAGTATCTGTATCACAGGACCTCCACCGCCGAGGTCACCACATCCCATCCATGTGCTCTAATAGTATCTGTGTCACAGGACCTCCACCGCCGAGGTCACCAGCTCCCATCCATGTGCTCTAATAGTATCTGTATAACAGGACCTCCACCACCGAGGTCACCACATACCATCCATGTACTCTAATAGTATCTGGATCACAGGAACTCCACCGCCGAGGTCGCCACATCCCATCCATGTGCTCTAATAGTATCTGTATCACAGGACCTCCACCGCCGAGGTCACCACATCCCATCCATGTGCTCTAATAGTATCTGTATCACAGGACCTCCACCGCCGAGGTCACCAGCTCCCATCCATGTGCTCTAATAGTATCTGTATAACAGGACCTCCACCACCGAGGTCACCACATCCCATCCATGTACTCTAATAGTATCTGGATCACAGGAACTCCACCGCCGAGGTCGCCAGCTCCCATCCATGTGCTCTAATAGCGTCTGTATCACATGACCTCCACCGCCAAGGTTATCACATCCCATCCATGTGCTCTAATAACGTCTGTATCACAGGACCTCCACCGCCGAGGTCACCACCTCCCATCCATGTGCTCTAATAGCGTCTGTATAACAGGACCTCCACCGCCGAGGTTACCACATCCCATCCATGTGCTCTAATAGTATCTGTATCACAGGACCACCACCGCCGAGGTCGCCACATCCCATCCATGTGCTCTAATAGTATCTGTATCACAGGACCTCCACCGCCGAGGTCGCCACATCCCATCCATGTGCTCAAATAGTATCTGTATCACAGGAACTCCACCGCCGAGGTCGCCACATCCCATCCATGTGCTCTAATAGCATCTGTATCACAGGACCTCCACCGCCAAGGTCACCACATCCCATCCATGTGCTCTAATAGTATCTGTATCACAGGACCTCCACCGCCGAGGTCGCCACATCCCATCCATGTGCTCTAATAGTATCTGAATCACAGGACCTCCACCGCCGAGGTCCCCACATCCCATCCATGTGCTCTAATAGTATCTGTATCACAGGACCTCCACCGCCGAGGTTACCACATCCCATCCATGTGCTCTAATAGTATCTGTATCACATGACCTCCACTGCCGAGGTTATCACATCCCATCCATGTGCTCTAATAGTATCTGTATCACAGGACCTCCACCGCCGAGGTCCCCACATCCCATCCATGTGCTCTAATAGTATCTGTATCACAGGACCTCCACCGCCGAGGTCACCAGCTCCCATCCATGTGCTCTAATAGTATCTGTATAACAGGACCTCCACCACCGAGGTCACCACATACCATCCATGTACTCTAATAGTATCTGGATCACAGGAACTCCACCGCCGAGGTCGCCACATCCCATCCATGTGCTCTAATAGTATCTGTATCACAGGACCTCCACCGCCGAGGTCACCACATCCCATCCATGTGCTCTAATAGTATCTGTATCACAGGACCTCCACCGCCGAGGTCACCAGCTCCCATCCATGTGCTCTAATAGTATCTGTATAACAGGACCTCCACCACCGAGGTCACCACATCCCATCCATGTACTCTAATAGTATCTGGATCACAGGAACTCCACCGCCGAGGTCGCCAGCTCCCATCCATGTGCTCTAATAGCGTCTGTATCACATGACCTCCACCGCCAAGGTTATCACATCCCATCCATGTGCTCTAATAGCGTCTGTATCACAGGACCTCCACCGCCGAGGTCACCACCTCCCATCCATGTGCTCTAATAGCGTCTGTATAACAGGACCTCCACCGCCGAGGTTACCACATCCCATCCATGTGCTCTAATAGTATCTGTATCACAGGACCACCACCGCCGAGGTCGCCACATCCCATCCATGTGCTCTAATAGTATCTGTATCACAGGACCTCCACCGCCGAGGTCGCCACATCCCATCCATGTGCTCAAATAGTATCTGTATCACAGGAACTCCACCGCCGAGGTCGCCACATCCCATCCATGTGCTCTAATAGCATCTGTATCACAGGACCTCCACCGCCAAGGTCACCACATCCCATCCATGTGCTCTAATAGTATCTGTATCACAGGACCTCCACCGCCGAGGTCGCCACATCCCATCCATGTGCTCTAATAGTATCTGAATCACAGGACCTCCACCGCCGAGGTCCCCACATCCCATCCATGTGCTCTAATAGTATCTGTATCACAGGACCTCCACCGCCGAGGTTACCACATCCCATCCATGTGCTCTAATAGTATCTGTATCACATGACCTCCACTGCCGAGGTTATCACATCCCATCCATGTGCTCTAATAGTATCTGTATCACAGGACCTCCACCGCCGAGGTCGCCACATCCCATCCATGTGCTCTAATAGTATCTGTATCACAGGACCTCCACCGCCGAGGTCACCACATCCCATCCATGTGCTCTAATAGTATCTGTGTCACAGGACCTCCACCGCCGAGGTCACCAGCTCCCATCCATGTGCTCTAATAGTATCTGTATAACAGGACCTCCACCACCGAGGTCACCACATACCATCCATGTACTCTAATAGTATCTGGATCACAGGAACTCCACCGCCGAGGTCGCCACATCCCATCCATGTGCTCTAATAGTATCTGTATCACAGGACCTCCACCGCCGAGGTCACCACATCCCATCCATGTGCTCTAATAGTATCTGTATCACAGGACCTCCACCGCCGAGGTCACCAGCTCCCATCCATGTGCTCTAATAGTATCTGTATAACAGGACCTCCACCACCGAGGTCACCACATCCCATCCATGTACTCTAATAGTATCTGGATCACAGGAACTCCACCGCCGAGGTCGCCAGCTCCCATCCATGTGCTCTAATAGCGTCTGTATCACAGGACCTCCACCGCCAAGGTTATCACATCCCATCCATGTGCTCTAATAGCGTCTGTATCACAGGACCTCCACCGCCGAGGTCACCACCTCCCATCCATGTGCTCTAATAGCGTCTGTATAACAGGACCTCCACCGCCGAGGTTACCACATCCCATCCATGTGCTCTAATAGTATCTGTATCACAGGACCACCACCGCCGAGGTCGCCACATCCCATCCATGTGCTCTAATAGTATCTGTATCACAGGACCTCCACCGCCGAGGTCGCCACATCCCATCCATGTGCTCAAATAGTATCTGTATCACAGGAACTCCACCGCCGAGGTCGCCACATCCCATCCATTTGCTCTAATAGCATCTGTATCACAGGACCTCCACCGCCAAGGTCACCACATCCCATCCATGTGCTCTAATAGTATCTGTATCACAGGACCTCCACCGCCGAGGTCGCCACATCCCATCCATGTGCTCTAATAGTATCTGAATCACAGGACCTCCACCGCCGAGGTCCCCACATCCCATCCATGTGCTCTAATAGTATCTGTATCACAGGACCTCCACCGCCGAGGTTACCACATCCCATCCATGTGCTCTAATAGTATCTGTATCAAAGGACCTCCACCGCCGAGGTCATCAGCTCCCATCCATGTGCTCTAATAGGATCTGTATCACAGGACCTCCACCGCCGAGGTTCCCACATCCCATCCATGTGCTCTAATAGTATCTGTATCACAGGACCTCCACCGCCGAGGTCGCCACATCCCATCCATGTGCTCTAATAGTATCTGTATCACAGGACCTACACCGCTGAGGTCATCAGCTCCCATCCATGTGCTCTAATAGTATCTGTATCACAGGACCTCCACCTCAGAGGTTACCACATCCCATCCATGTGCTCTAATAGTATCTTTATCACAGGACCTCCACCGCCGAGGTCACCACATCCCATCCATGTGCTCTAATAGTATCAGTATAACAGGACCTCCACCGTCGAGGTCCCCACATCCCATCCATGTGCTCTAATAGCGTCTGTATAACAGGACCTCCACCGCCGAGGTCCCCACATCCCATCCATGTGCTCTAATAGCATCTGTATCACAGGACCTCCACCGTCGAGGTCGCCACATCCCATCCATGTGCTCTAATAGCATCTGTATCACAGGACCTCCACCGCCGAGTTTCCCACATCTCATCCATGTGCTCTAATAGTATCTGTGTCACAGGACCTCCACCGCCGAGGTCGCCACATCCCATCCATGTGCTCTAATAGTATCTGTATCACATGACCTCCACTGCCGAGGTTATCACATCCCATCCATGTGCTCTAATAGTATCTGTATCACATGACCTCCAACGCCGAGGTCGCCACATCCCATCCATGTGCTCTAATAGTATCTGTATCACAGGACCTCCACCGCCGAGGTCGCCACATCCCATCCATGTGCTCTAATAGTATCTGTATCACAGGACCTCCACCGCCGAGGTCACCACATCCCATCCATGTGCTCTAATAGTATCTGTGTCACAGGACCTCCACCGCCGAGGTCACCAGCTCCCATCCATGTGCTCTAATAGTATCTGTATAACAGGACCTCCACCACCGAGGTCACCACATCCCATCCATGTACTCTAATAGTATCTGGATCACAGGAACTCCACCGCCGAGGTCGCCAGCTCCCATCCATGTGCTCTAATAGCGTCTGTATCACAGGACCTCCACCGCCAAGGTTATCACATCCCATCCATGTGCTCTAATAGCGTCTGTATCACAGGACCTCCACCGCCGAGGTCACCACCTCCCATCCATGTGCTCTAATAGCGTCTGTATAACAGGACCTCCACCGCCGAGGTTACCACATCCCATCCATGTGCTCTAATAGTTTCTGTATCACAGGACCACCACCGCCGAGGTCGCCACATCCCATCCATGTGCTCTAATAGTATCTGTATCACAGGACCTCCACCGCCGTGGTCGCCACATCCCATCCATGTGCTCAAATAGTATCTGTATCACAGGAACTCCACCGCCGAGGTCGCCACATCCCATCCATGTGCTCTAATAGCATCTGTATCACAGGACCTCCACCGCCAAGGTCACCACATCCCATCCATGTGCTCTAATAGTATCTGTATCACAGGACCTCCACCGCCGAGGTCGCCACATCCCATCCATGTGCTCTAATAGTATCTGAATCACAGGACCTCCACCGCCGAGGTCCCCACATCCCATCCATGTGCTCTAATAGTATCTGTATCACAGGACCTCCACCGCCGAGGTTACCACATCCCATCCATGTGCTCTAATAGTATCTGTATCACAGGACCTCCACCGCCGAGGTCATCAGCTCCCATCCATGTGCTCTAATAGTATCTGTATCACAGGACCTCCACCGCCGAGGTCGCCACTTCCCATCCATGTGCTCTAATAGGATCTGTATCACAGGACCTCCACCGCCGAGGTCGCCACATCCCATCCATGTGCTCTAATAGGATCTGTATCACAGGACCTCCACCGCCGAGGTCGCCACATCCCATCCATGTGCTCTAATAGGATCTGTATCACAGGACCTCCACCGCCGAGGTTCCCACATCCCATCCATGTGCTCTAATAGTATCTGTATCACAGGACCTCCACCGCCGAGGTCCCCACATCTCATCCATGTGCTCTAATAGTATCTGTATCACAGGACCTACACCGCTGAGGTCATCAGCTCCCATCCATGTGCTCTAATAGTATCTGTATCACAGGACCTCCACCGCAGAGGTTACCACATCCCATCCATGTGCTCTAATAGTATCTTTATCACAGGACCTCCACCGCCGAGGTCACCACATCCCATCCATGTGCTCTAATAGTATCAGTATAACAGGACCTCCACCGTCGAGGTCCCCACATCCCATCCATGTGCTCTAATAGCATCTGTATCACAGGACCTCCACCGCCGAGTTTCCCACATCTCATCCATGTGCTCTAATAGTATCTGTGTCACAGGACCTCCACCGCCGAGGTCGCCACATCCCATCCATGTGCTCTAATAGTATCTGTATCACATGACCTCCACTGCCGAGGTTATCACATCCCATCCATGTGCTCTAATAGTATCTGTATCACATGACCTCCACCGCCGAGGTCGCCACATCCCATCCATGTGCTCTAATAGTATCTGTATCACAGGACCTCCACCGCCGAGGTCGCCACATCCCATCCATGTGCTCTAATAGTATCTGTATCACAGGACATCCACCGCCGAGGTCCCCACATCTCATCCATGTGCTCTAATAGCGTCTGTATCACAGGACCTCCATCGCCGAGGTCACCACATCCCATCCATGTGCTCTAATAGCATCTGTATCACAGAACCACCACCGCCGAGGTCCCCACATCTCATCCATGTGCTCTAATAGTATCTGTGTCACAGGACCTCCACCGCCGAGGTCGCCACATCCCATCCATGTGCTCTAATAGTATCTGTATCACAGGACCTCCACCGCCGGGGTCACCACATCCCATCCATGTGCTCTAATAGTATCTGTATCACAGGACCTCCACCGCTGAGGTCATCAGCTCCCATCCATGTGCTCTAATAGTATATGTATCACAGGACCTCCACCACCGAGGTCACCACATCCCATCCATGTGCTCTAATAGTATCTGTATCACAGGACCTCCACCGCCAAGGTTCCCACATCTCATCCATGTGCTCTAATAGTATCTGTTTCACAGGACCTCCACCGCCGAGGTCACCACATCCCATCCATGTGCTCTAATAGTATCTGTATCACATGACCTCCACCGCCGAGGTTATCACATCCCATCCATGTGCTCTAATAGTATCTGTATCACATGACCTCCACCGCCGAGGTCGCCACATTTCATCCATGTGCTCTAATAGTATCTGTATCACAGGACCTCCACCGCCGAGGTCACAAGCTCCCATCCATGTGCTCTAATAGTATCTGTATAACAGGACCTCCACCACCGAGGTCACCACATCCCATCCATGTGCTCTAATAGTATCTGTATCACAGGAACTGCACCGCCGAGGTCGCCAGCTCCCATCCATGTGCTCTAATAGCGTCTGTATCACAGGACCTCCACCGCCAAGGTTATCACATCCGATCCATGTGCTCTAATAGCGTCTGTATCACAGGACCTCCACAACCGAGATCACCACATCCCATCCATGTGCTCTAATAGTATCTGTATCACAGGACCTCCACCGCCGAGGTCCCCACATCCCATCCATGTGCTCTAATAGTATCTGTATCACAGGACCTCCACCGCCGAGGTCACCACATCGCATCCAGGTGCTCTAATAGCATCTGTATCACAGGACCTCCACCGCCGAGGTCCCCACATCCCATCCATGTGCTCTAATAGTATCTGTATCACAGGACCTCCACCGCCGAGGTTACCACATCCCATCCATGTGCTCTAATAGTATCTGTATCACAGGTCCTCCACCGCCGAGGTCATCAGCTCCCATCCATGTGCTCTAATAGTATCTGTATAACAGGACCTCCACCGCCGAGGTCACCACATCCCATCCATGTGCTCTAATAGCATCTGTATCACAGGACCTCCACCGCCGAGGTCTCCACATCCCATCCATGTGCTCTAATAGCGTCTGTATTACAGGACCTCCACCGCCGAGGTCGCCACATCCCATTCATGTGCTCTAATAGTATCTGTATCACAGGACCTCCAACGCCGAGGTCGCCAGCTCCCATCCATGTGCTCTAATAGTATCTGTATCACAGGACCTCCACCGCCGAGGTCCCCACATCCCATCCATGTGCTCTAATAGTATCTGTATCACAGGACCTCCACCGCCGAGGTCCCCACATCCCATCCATGTGCTCTAATAGTATCTGTATCACAGGACCTCCACTGCCGAGGTCGCCACATCCCATCCATGTGCTCTAATAGTATCTGTATCACAGCACCTCCACCGCCGAGGTCCCCACATCCCATCCATGTGCTCTAATAGCGTCTGTATCACAGGAGCTCCACCGCCGAGGTCGCCACATCCCATCCATGTGCTCTAATAGTATCTGTATCACAGGACCTCCACCGCCGAGGTCGCCACTTCCCATCCATGTGCTCTAATAGGATCTGTATCACAGGACCTCCACCGCCGAGGTCGCCACATCCCATCCATGTGCTCTAATAGGATCTGTATCACAGGACCTCCACCGCCGAGGTTCCCACATCCCATCCATGTGCTCTAATAGTATCTGTATCACAGGACCTCCACCGCCGAGGTCGCCACATCCCATCCATGTGCTCTAATAGTATCTGTATCACAGGACCTACACCGCTGAGGTCATCAGCTCCCATCCATGTGCTCTAATAGTATCTGTATCACAGGACCTCCACCGCAGAGGTTACCACATCCCATTCATGTGCTCTAATAGTATCTGTCTCACAGGACCTCCAACGCCGAGGTCTCCACATCCCATCCATGTGCTCTAATAGCGTCTGTATTACAGGACCTCCACCGCCGAGGTCGCCACATCCCATTCATGTGCTCTAATAGTATCTGTATCACAGGACCTCCAACGCCGAGGTCGCCAGCTCCCATCCATGTGCTCTAATAGTATCTGTATCACAGGACTTCCACCGCCGAGGTCCCCACATCCCATCCATGTGCTCTAATAGTATCTGTATCACAGGACCTCCACCGCCGAGGTCCCCACATCCCATCCATGTGCTCTAATAGTATCTGTATCACAGGACCTCCACTGCCGAGGTCGCCACATCCCATCCATGTGCTCTAATAGTATCTGTATCACAGGACCTCCACCGCCGAGGTCCCCACATCCCATCCATGTGCTCTAATAGCGTCTGTATCACAGGACCTCCACCGCCGAGGTCGCCACATCCCATCCATGTGCTCTAATAGTATCTGTATCACAGGACCTGCACCGCCGAGGTCGCCACTTCCCATCCATGTGCTCTAATAGGATCTGTATCACAGGACCTCCACCGCCGGGGTCGCCACATCCCATCCATGTGCTCTAATAGGATTTGTATCACAGGACCTCCACCGCCGAGGTTCCCACATCCCATCCATGTGCTCTAATAGTATCTGTATCACAGGACCTCCACCGCCGAGGTCGCCACATCCCATCCATGTGCTCTAATAGTATCTGTATCACAGGACCTACACCGCTGAGGTCATCAGCTCCCATCCATGTGCTCTAATAGTATCTGTATCACAGGACCTCCACCGCCGAGGTCACCACATCCCATCCATGTGCTCTAATAGCATCTGTATCACAGGACCTCCACCGCCGAGGTCCCCACATCCCATCCATGTGCTCTAATAGTATCTGTATCACAGGACCTCCACCGCCGAGGTTACCACATCCCATCCATGAGCTCTAATAGTATCTGTATCACAGGACCTCCACCGCCGAGGTCATCAGCTCCCATCCATGTGCTCTAATAGTATCTGTATAACAGGACCTCCACCGCCGAGGTCTCCACATCCCATCCATGTGCTCTAATAGCGTCTGTATTACAGGACCTCCACCGCCGAGTTCGCCACATCCCATTCATGTGCTCTAATAGTATCTGTATCACAGGACCTCCAACGCCGAGCTCGCCAGCTCCCATCCATGTGCTCTAATAGTATCTGTATCACAGGACCTCCACCGCCGAGGTCCCCACATCCCATCCATGTGCTCTAATAGTATCTGTATCACAGGACCTCCACCGCCGAGGTCCCCACATCCCATCCATGTGCTCTAATAGTATCTGTATCACAGGACCTCCACTGCCGAGGTCGCCACATCCCATCCATGTGCTCTAATAGTATCTGTATCACAGGACCTCCACCGCCGAGGTCCCCACATCCCATCCATGTGCTCTAATAGCGTCTGTATCACAGGACCTCCACCGCCGAGGTCGCCACATCCCATCCATGTGCTCTAATAGTATCTGTATCACAGGACCTCCACCGCCGAGGTCGCCACTTCCCATCCATGTGCTCTAATAGGATCTGTATCACAGGACCTCCACCGCCGAGGTCGCCACATCCCATCCATGTGCTCTAATAGGATCTGTATCACAGGACCTCCACCGCCGAGGTTCCCACATCCCATCCATGTGCTCTAATAGTATCTGTATCACAGGACCTCCACCGCCGAGGTCGCCACATCCCATCCATGTGCTCTAATAGTATCTGTATCACAGGACCTACACCGCTGAGGTCATCAGCTCCCATCCATGTGCTCTAATAGTATCTGTATCACAGGACCTCCACCGCAGAGGTTACCACATCCCATCCATGTGCTCTATTAGTATCTTTATCACAGGACCTCCACCGCCGAGGTCACCACATCCCATCCATGTGCTCTAATAGTATCAGTATAACAGGACCTCCACCGCCGAGGTCGCCACATCCCATCCATGTGCTCTAATAGTATCTGTATCACAGGACCTCCACCGTCGAGGTCCCCACATCCCATCCATGTGCTCTAATTGTATCTGTATCACAGGACCTCCACCGCCGAGGTCCCCACATCCCATCCATGTGCTCTAATAGCGTCTGTATCACAGGACCTCCACCGCCGAGGACCCCACATCGCATCCATGTGCTCTAATAGTATCTGTATCACAGGACCTCCACCGTCGAGGTCGCCACATCCCATCCATGTGCTCTAATAGCATCTGTATCACAGGACCTCCACCGCCGAGTTTCCCACATCTCATCCATGTGCTCTAATAGTATCTGTGTCACAGGACCTCCACCGCCGAGGTCGCCACATCCCATCCATGTGCTCTAATAGTATCTGTATCACATGACCTCCACTGCCGAGGTTATCACATCCCATCCATGTGCTCTAATAGTATCTGTATCACATGACCTCCACCGCCGAGGTCGCCACATCCCATCCATGTGCTCTAATAGTATCTGTATCACAGGACCTCCACCGCCGAGGTCGCCACATCCCATCCATGTGCTCTAATAGTATCTGTATCACAGGACCTCCACCGCCGAGGTCACCACATCCCATCCATGTGCTCTAATAGCATCTGTATCACAGGACCTCCACCGCCGAGGTCCCCACATCTCATCCATGTGCTCTAATAGTATCTGTGTCACAGGACCTCCACCACCGAGGTCGCCACATCCCATCCATGTGCTCTAATAGTATCTGTATCACAGGACCTCCACCGCCGGGGTCACCACATCCCATCCATGTGCTCTAATAGTATGTGTATCACAGGACCTCCACCGCTGAGGTCATCAGCTCCCATCCATGTGCTCTAATAGTATCTGTATCACAGGACCTCCACCACCGAGGTCACCACATCCCATCCATGTGCTCTAATAGTATCTGTATCACAGGACCTCCACCGCCAAGGTTCCCACATCTCATCCATGTGCTCTAATAGTATCTGTGTCACAGGACCTCCACCGCCGAGGTCGCCACATCCCATCCATGTGCTCTAATAGTATCTGTATCACATGACCTCCACCGCCGAGGTTATCACATCCCATCCATGTGCTCTAATAGTATCTGTATCAAATGACCTCCACCGCCGAGGTCGCCACATTTCATCCATGTGCTCTAATAGTATCTGTATCACAGGACCTCCACCGCCGAGGTCACCAGCTCCCATCCATGTGCTCTAATAGTATCTGTATAACAGGACCTCCACCACCGAGGTCACCACATCCCATCCATGTGCTCTAATAGTATCTGTATCAAAGGAAATCCACCGCCGAGGTCGCCAGCTCCCATCCATGTGCTCTAATAGCGTCTGTATCACAGGACCTCCACCGCCAAGGTAATCACATCCCATCCATGTGCTCTAATAGCGTCTGTATCACAGGACCTCCACCGCCGAGATCACCACATCCCATCCATGTGCTCTAATAGTATCTGTATCACAGGACCTCCACCGCCGAGGTCCCCACATCCCATCCATGTGCTCTAATAGTATCTGTATCACAGGACCTCCACCGCCGAGGTCACCACATCCCATCCATGTGCTCTAATAGCATCTGTATCACAGGACCTCCACCGCCGAGGTCCCCACATCCCATCCATGTGCTCTAATAGTATCTGTATCACAGGACCTCCACCGCCGAGTTTACCACATCCCATCCATGTGCTCTAATAGTATCTGTGTCACAGGACCTCCACCGCCGAGGTCGCCACATCCCATCCATGTGCTCTAATAGTATCTGTATCACATGACCTCCACCGCCGAGGTTATCACATCCCATCCATGTGCTCTAATAGTACCTGTATCAAATGACCTCCACCGCCGAGGTCGCCACATTTCATCCATGTGCTCTAATAGTATCTGTATCACAGGACCTCCACCGCCGAGGTCACCAGCTCCCATCCATGTGCTCTAATAGTATCTGTATAACAGGACCTCCACCACCGAGGTCACCACATCCCATCCATGTGCTCTAATAGTATCTGTATCACAGGAACTCCACCGCCGAGGTCGCCAGCTCCCATCCATGTGCTCTTATAGCGTCTGTATCACAGGACCTCCACCGCCAAGGTAATCACATCCCATCCATGTGCTCTAATAGCGTCTGTATCACAGGACCTCCACCGCCGAGATCACCACATCCCATCCATGTGCTCTAATAGTATCTGTATCACAGGACCTCCACCGCCGAGGTCGCCACATCCCATCCATGTGCTCTAATAGTATCTGTATCACAGGACCTCCACCGCCGAGGTCCCCACATCCCATCCATGTGCTCTAATAGTATCTGTATCACAGGACCTCCACCGCCGAGGTCACCACATCCCATCCATGTGCTCTAATAGCATCTGTATCACAGGACCTCCACCGCCGAGGTCCCCACATCCCATCCATGTGCTCTAATAGTATCTGTATCACAGGACCTCCACCGCCGAGTTTACCACATCCCATCCATGTGCTCTAATAGTATCTGTATCACAGGACCTCCACCGCCGAGGTCATCAGCTCCCATCCATGTGCTCTAATAGTATCTGTATAACAGGACCTCCACCGCCGAGGTCTCCACATCCCATCCATGTGCTCTAATAGCGTCTGTATTACAGGACCTCCACCGCCGAGGTCGCCACATCCCATTCATGTGCTCTAATAGTATCTGTATCACAGGACCTCCAACGCCGAGGTCGCCAGCTCCCATCCATGTGCTCTAATAGTATCTGTATCACAGGACCTCCACCGCCGAGGTCCCCACATCCCATCCATGTGCTCTAATAGTATCTGTATCACAGGACCTCCACCGCCGAGGTCCCCACATCCCATCCATGTGCTCTAATAGTATCTGTATCACAGGACCTCCACTGCCGAGGTCGCCACATCCCATCCATGTGCTCTAATAGTATCTGTATCACAGGACATCCACCGCCGAGGTCCCCACATCCCATCCATGTGCTCTAATAGCGTCTGTATCACAGGACCTCCACCGCCGAGGTCGCCACATCCCATCCATGTGCTCTAATAGTATCTGTATCACAGGACCTCCACCGCCGAGGTCCCCACATCTCATCCATGTGCTCTAATAGTATCTGTATCACAGGACCTCCACCGCCGAGGTCGCCACATCCCATCCATGTGCTGTAATAGTATCTGTATCACAGGACCTCCACCGCCGAGGTTATTACATCCCATCCATGTGCTCTAATAGTATCTGTATCACAGGACCTCCACCGCCGAGGTCGCCACATCCCATCCATGGGCTCTAATAGCATCTGTATCACAGGACCTCCACCGCCGAGGTCCCCACATCCCATCCATGTGCTCAATAGTATCTGTATCACAGGACCTCCACCGCCGAGGTCGCCACATCCCATCCATGTGCTCTAATAGCATCTGTATCCCAGTACCTCCACCGCCGAGGTCCCCACATCCCATCCATGTGCTCTAATAGTATCTGTATCACAGGACCTCCACCGCCGAGGTCGCCACATCCCATCCATGTGCTCTAATAGTATATGTATCACAGGACCTCCACCGCCGAGGTCCCCACATCCCATCCATGTGCTCTAATAGTATCTGTATCACAGGACCTCCACCGCCGAGGTCGCCACATCCCATCCATGTGCTCTAATAGTATCTTTATCACAGGACCTCACCCACCGAGGTCCCCACATCCCATCCATGTGCTCTAATAGGGTCTGTATCACAGGACTTCCACCGCCGAGGTCGCCACATCCCATCCATGTGCTCTAATAGTATCTGTATCACAGGAACTCCACCGCCGAGGTCTCCACATCCCATCCATGTTCTCTAATAGTATCTGTATCACAGGACCTCCGCCGCTGAGGTCCCCACATCCCATCCATGTGCTCTAATAGTATCTGTATCACAGGACCTCCACCGCCGAGGTTACCACATCCCATCCATGTGCTCTAATAGTATCTGTATCACAGGACCTCCACCGCCGAGGTCCCCACATCCCATCCATGTGCTCTAATTGTATCTGTATCACAGGACCTCCACCGCCGAGGTCCCCACATCCCATCCAAGTGCTCTAATAGCGTCTGTATCACAGGACCTCCACCGCCGAGGTTACCACATCCCATCCATGTGCTCTAATAGCATCTGTATCACAGGACCTCCACCGCCGAGGTCCCCACATCCCATCCATGTGCTCTAATTGTATCTGTATCACAGGACCTCCACCGCCGAGGTCGCCACATCCCATCCAAGTGCTCTAATAGCATCTGTATCACAGGACCTCCACCGCCGAGGTTACCACATCCCATCCATGTGCTCTAATACTATCTGTATCACAGGACCACCACCGCCGAGGTCACCACATCCCATCCATGTGCTCTAATAGTATCTGTATCACAGGACCTCCACCGCCGAGGTCGCCACATCCCATCCATGTGCTCTAATAGTATCTGTATCACAGGACCTCCACCGCCGAGGTCGCCACATCCCATCCATGTGCTCTAATAGTATCTGTATCACAGGACCTCCACCGCCGAGGTCATCAGCTCCCATCCATGTGCTCTAATAGTATCTGTATCACAGGACCTCCACCGCCGAGGTCGCCACATCCCATCCATGTGCTCTAATAGTATCTGTATCACAGGACCTCCACCGCCGAGATCACCACATCCCATCCATGTGCTCTAATAGTATCTGTATCACAGGACCTCCACCGCCGAGGTCGCCACATCCCATCCATGTGCTCTAATAGTATCTGTATCACAGGACCTCCACCGCCGAGGTCGCCACATCCCATCCATGTGCTCTAATAGTATCTGTATCACAGGACCTCCACCGCCGAGGTCACCACATCCCATCCATGTGCTCTAATAGCATCTGTATCACAGGACCTCCACCGCCGAGGTACCCACATCCCATCCATGTGCTCTAATAGTATCTGTATCACAGGACCTCCACCGCCGAGGTTACCACATCCCATCCATGTGCTCTAATAGTATCTGTATCACAGGACCTCCACCGCCGAAGTCATCAGCTCCCATCCATGTGCTCTAATAGTATCTGTATAACAGGACCTCCACCGCCGAGGTCACCACATCCCATCCATGTGCTCTAATAGCATCTGTATCACAGGAACTCCACTGCCGAGGTCACCACATCCCATCCATGTGCTCTAATAGTATATGTATCACAGGACCTCCACCGCCGAGGTCGCCACATCCCATCCATGTGCTCTAACAGCATCTGTATCACAGGACCTCCACCGCCGAGATCACCACATCCCATCCATGTGCTCTAATAGTATCTGTATCACAGGACCTCCACCGCCGAGGTTACCACATCCCATCCATGTGCTCTAATAGTATCTGTATCACAGGACCTCCACCGCCGAGGTCATCAGCTCCCATCCATGTGCTCTAATAGTATCTATATAACAGGACCTCCAACGCCGAGGTCTCCACATCCCATCCATGTGCTCTAATAGTATCTGTATCACAGGACCTCCACCGCCGAGGTCCCCACATCCCATCCATGTGCTCTAATAGTATCTGTATCACAGGACCTCCACCGCCGAGGTCGCCACTTCCCATCCATGTGCTCTAATAGGATCTGTATCACAGGACCTCCACCGCCGAGGTCGCCACATCCCATCCATGTGCTCCAATAGGATCTGTATCACAGGACCTCCACCCCCGAGGTTCCCACATCCCATCCATGTGCTCTAATAGTATCTGTATCACAGGACCTCCACCACCGAGGTCGCCACATCCCATCCATGTGCTCTAATAGTATCTGTATCACAGGACCTCCACCGCCGAGGTCATTAGCTCCCATCCATGTGCTCTAATAGTATCTGTATCACAGGACCTCCACCGCCAAGGTTCCCACATCTCATCCATGTGCTCTAATAGTATCTGTATCACAGGACCTCCACCGCCGAGGTCGCCACATCCCATCCATGTGCTCTAATAGTATCTGTATCACAGGACCTCCACCGCCAAGGTTCCCACATCTCATCCATGTGCTCTAATAGTATCTGTATCACAGGACCTCCACCGCCGAGGTCACCAGCTCCCATCCATGTGCTCTAATAGTATCTGTATAACAGGACCTCCACCACCGAGGTCACCACATCCCATCCATGTGCTCTAATAGTATCTGTATCACAGGAACTCCACCGCCGAGGTCGCCAGCTCCCATCCATGTGCTCTAATAGCGTCTGTATCACAGGACCTCCACCGCCAAGGTTATCACATCCCATCCATGTGCTCTAATAGCGTCTGTATCACAGGACCTCCACCGCCGAGGTCACCACCTCCCATCCATGTGCTCTAATAGCGTCTGTATAACAGGACCTCCACCGCCGAGGTTACCACATCCCATCCATGTGCTCTAATAGTATCTGTATCACAGGACCACCACCGCCGAGGTCACCACATCCCATCCATGTGCTCTAATAGTATCTGAATCACAGGACCTCCACCGCCGAGGTCCCCACATCCCATCCATGTGCTCTAATAGTATCTGTATCACAGGACCTCCACCGCCGAGGTTACCACATCTCATCCATGTGCTCTAATAGTATCTGTATCACAGGACCTCCACCGCCGAGGTCATCAGCTCCCATCCATGTGCTCTAATAGTATCTGTATAACAGGACCTCCACCGCCGAGGTCTCCACATCCCATCCATGTGCTCTAATAGTATCTGTATCACAGGACCTCCACCGCCGAGGTCGCCACTTCCCATCCATGTGCTCTAATAGGATCTGTATCACAGGACCTCCACCGCCGAGGTCGCCACATCCCATCCATGTGCTCTAATAGGATCTGTATCACAGGACCTCCACCGCCGAGGTTCCCACATCCCATCCATGTGCTCTAATAGTATCTGTATCACAGGACCTCCACCGCCGAGGTCGCCACATCCCATCCATGTGCTCTAATAGTATCTGTATCACAGGACCTACATCGCTGAGGTCATCAGCTCACATCCATGTGCTCTAATAGTATCTGTATCACAGGACCTCCACCGCAGAGGTTACCACATCCCATCCATGTGCTCTATTAGTATCTGTATCACAGGACCTCCACCGCCGAGGTCACCACATCCCATCCATGTGCTCTAATAGTATCTGTATCACAGGACCTCCACCGCCGAGGTCCCCACATCCCATCCATGTGCTCTAATAGCGTCTGTATCACAGGACCTCCACCGCCGAGGTCGCCACATCCCATCCATGTGCTCTAATAGCATCTGTATCACAGGACCTCCACCGCAGAGTTTCCCACATCTCATCCATGTGCTCTAATAGTATCTGTGTCACAGGACCTCCACCGCCGAGGTCGCCACATCCCATCCATGTGCTCTAATAGTATCTGTATCACATGACCTCCACTGCCGAGGTTATTACATCCCATCCATGTGCTCTAATAGTATCTGTATCACATGACCTCCACCGCCGAGGTCACCACATCCCATCCATGTGCTCTAATAGTATCTGTATCACAGGACCTCCACCGCCGAGGTCGCCACATCCCATCCATGTGCTCTAATAGTATCTGTATCACAGGACCTCCACCGCCGAGGTCGCCACATCCCATCCATGTGCTCTAATAGTATCTGTATCACAGGACCTCCACCGCCGAGGTCACCACATCCCATCCATGTGCTCTAATAGTATCTGTATCACAGGACCTCCACCGCCGAGGTCGCCACATCCCATCCATGTTCTCTAATAGTATCTGTATCACAGGACCTCCACCGCCGAGGTCCCCACATCTCATCCATGTGCTCTAATAGCATCTGTGTTACAGGACCTCCACCGCCGAGGTCGCCACATCCCATCCATGTGCTCTAATAGTATCTGTATCACATGACCTCCACCGCCGTGGTTGCCACATCCCATCCATGTTCTCTAATAGTATCTGTATAACAGGACCTCCACCGCCGAGGTCTCCACATCCCATCCATGTGCTCTAATAGTATCTGTATCACAGGACCTCCACCGCCGAGGTCGCCACATCCCATCCATGTGCTCTAATAGTATCTGTATCACAGGACCTCCACCGCCGAGGTTGCCACATCCCATCCATGTGCTCTAATAGTATCTGTATAATAGGACCTCCACCGCCGAGGTCTCCACATCCCATCCATGTGCTCTAATAGTATCTGTATCACAGGACCTCCACCGCCGAGGTTCCCACATCCCATCCATGTGCTCTAATAGTATCAGTATCACAGGACCTCCACCACCGAGGTCGCCACATCCCATCCATGTGCTCTAATAGTATCTGTATCACAGAACCTCCACTGCTGAGGTCACCACATCCCATCCATGTGCTCTAATAGCATCTGTACCACTTGACCTCCACCGCCGAGGTCACCACATCCCATCCATGTGCTCTAATAGCGTCTGTATCACAGGACCTCCACCGCCGAGGTCGCCACTTCCCATCCATGTGCTCTAATAGGATCTGTATCACAGGACCTCCACCGCCGAGGTCGCCACATCCCATCCATGTGCTCTAATAGTATCTGTATTACAGGACCTCCACCGCCGAGGTCCCCACAGCTCATCCATGTGCTCTAATAGTATCTGTGTCACAGGACCTCCACCGCCGAGGTCGCCACATCCCATCCATGTGCTCTAATAGTATCTGTATCACATGACCTCCACCACCGAGGTTGCCACATCCCATCCATGTGCTCTAATAGCATCTGTATCACAGGACCTCCACCGCTGAGGTCACCACATCCCATCCATGTGCTCTAATAGTATCTGTATCACATGACCTCCACCACCGAGGTTGCCACATCCCATCCATGTGCTCTAATAGTATCTGTATCACAGGACCTCCACCGCCGAGGTCGCCACATCCCATCCATGTGCTCTAATAGTATCTGTATCACAGGACCTCCACCGCCGAGGTCGCCACATCCCATCCATGTGCTCTAATAGTTTCTGTATCCCAGGACCTCCACCGCCGAGGTCGCCACATCCCATCCATGTGCTCTAATAGCATCTGTATCACAGGACCTCCACCGCCGAGGTCACCACATCCCATCCATGTGCTCTAATAGTATCTGTATCACAGGACCTCCACCCCCGAGGTAACCACATTCCATCCATGTGCTCTAATAGTATATGTATCACAGGACCTCCACCCCCGAGGTAACCACATCCCATCCATGTGCTCTAATAGTATATGTATCACAGGACCTCCACCCCCGAGGTAACCACATTCCATCCATGTGCTCTAATAGTATCTGTATCAGAGGACCTCCACCGCCGAGGTCGCCAGCTCCCATCCATGTGCTCTAATAGTATCTGTATCACAGGACCTCCACCGTCGAGGTCACCACATCCCATCCATGTGCTCTAATAGTATCTGTATCACAGGACCTCCACCGCCGAGGTCACCACATCCCATCCATGTGCTCTAATAGTATCTGTATCACAGGATCTCCACCGCCGAGGTTTCCACATCCCATCCATGTGCTTTAATAGTATCTGTATCACAGAACCTCCACCGCCGAGGTCGCCACATCCCATCCATGTGCTCTAATAGCATCTGTATCACAGGACCTCCACCACCGAGGTCACCACATCTCATTCATGTGCTCTAAAAGTATCTGTATCACAGGACCTCCACCGCCGAGGTCACCACATTCCATCCATGTGCTCTAATAGCATCTGTATCACAGGACCTCCACCGCCGAGGTCGCCAGCTCCCATCCATGTGCTCTAATAGTATCTGTATAACAGGACCTCCACCGCCGAGGTTACCACATCCCATCCATGTGCTCTAATAGCATCTGTATCACAGGACCTCCACCGCCGAGGTCACCACATCCCATCCATGTGCTCTAATAGTATCTGTATCACAGGACCTCCACCACCGAGGTCGCCAGCTCCCATCCATGTGCCGTAATAGTATCTGTATCACAGGACCTCCACCACCGAGGTCGCCAGCTCCCATCCATGTGCTCTAATAGCATCTGTATCACAGGACCTCCACCACCGAGGTCACCACATCTCATCCATGTGCTCTAAAAGTATCTGTATCACAGGACCTCCACCGCCGAGGTCACCACATTCCATCCATGTGCTCTAATAGCATCTGTATCACAGGACCTCCACCGCCGAGGTCGCCAGCTCTCATCCATGTGCTCTAATAGTATCTGTATAACAGGACCTCCACCGCCGAGGTTACCACATCCCATCCATGTGCTCTAATAGCATCTGTATCACAGGACCTCCACCGCCGAGGTCGCCACATCCCATCCATGTGCTCTAATAGTATCTGTATCACATGACCTCCACCACCGAGGTTGCCACATCCCATCCATGTGCTCTAATAGTATCTGTATCACAGGACCTCCACCGCCGAGGTCACCACATCCCATCCATGTGCTCTAATAGTATATGTATCACAGGACCTCCACCGCCGAGGTAACCACATTCCATCCATGTGCTCTAATAGTATCTTTATCAGAGGACCTCCACCGCCGAGGTCGCCAGCTCCCATCCATGTGCTCTAATAGTATCTGTATCACAGGAACTCCACCACCGAGGTCACCACATCCCATCCATGTGCTCTAATAGTATCTGTATCACAGGACCTCCACCGCCGAGGTCACCACATCCCATCCATGTGCTCTAATAGTATCTGTATCACAGGACCTCCACCGCCGAGGTCACCACATCCCATCCATGTGCTCTAATAGTATCTGTATCACAGGACCTCCACCGCCGAGGTTTCCACATCCCATCCATGTGCTTTAATAGTATCTGTATCACAGAACCTCCACCGCCGAGGTCGCCACATCCCATCCATGTGCTCTAATAGCATCTGTATCACAGGACCTCCACCGCCGAGGTCACCACATTCCATCCATGTGCTCTAATAGCATCTGTATCACAGGACCTCCACCGCCGAGGTCGCCAGCTCCCATCCATGTGCTCTAATAGTATCTGTATAACAGGACCTCCACCGCCGAGGTTACCACATCCCATCCATGTGCTCTAATAGCATCTGTATCACAGGACCTCCACCGCCGAGGTCACCACATCCCATCCATGTGCTCTAATAGTATCTGTATCACAGGACCTCCACCACCGAGGTCGCCAGCTCCCATCCATGTGCCGTAATAGTATCTGTATCACAGGACCTCCACCACCGAGGTCGCCAGCTCCCATCCATGTGCTCTAATAGCATCTGTATCACAGGACCTCCACCACCGAGGTCACCACATCTCATCCATGTGCTCTAAAAGTATCTGTATCACAGGACCTCCACCGCCGAGGTCACCACATTCCATCCATGTGCTCTAATAGCATCTGTATCACAGGACCTCCACCGCCGAGGTCGCCAGCTCTCACCCATGTGCTCTAATAGTATCTGTATAACAGGACCTCCACCGCCGAGGTTACCACATCCCATCCATGTGCTCTAATAGCATCTGTATCACAGGACCTCCACCGCCGAGGTCGCCACATCCCATCCATGTGCTCTAATAGTATCTGTATCACATGACCTCCACCACCGAGGTTGCCACATCCCATCCATGTGCTCTAATAGTATCTGTATCACAGGACCTCCACCGCCGAGGTCACCACATCCCATCCATGTGCTCTAATAGTATATGTATCACAGGACCTCCACCGCCGAGGTAACCACATTCCATCCATGTGCTCTAATAGTATCTTTATCAGAGGACCTCCACCGCCGAGGTCGCCAGCTCCCATCCATGTGCTCTAATAGTATCTGTATTACAGGACCTCCACCGCCGAGGTCGCCACATCCCATCCATGTGCTCTAATAGTATCTGTATTACAGGACCTCCACCGCCGAGGTCCCCACAGCTCATCCATGTGCTCTAATAGTATCTGTGTCACAGGACCTCCACCGCCGAGGTCGCCACATCCCATCCATGTGCTCTAATAGTATCTGTATCACATGACCTCCACCACCGAGGTTGCCACATCCCATCCATGTGCTCTAATAGCATCTGTATCACAGGACCTCCACCGCTGAGGTCACCACATCCCATCCATGTGCTCTAATAGTATCTGTATCACATGACCTCCACCACCGAGGTTGCCACATCCCATCCATGTGCTCTAATAGTATCTGTATCACAGGACCTCCACCGCCGAGGTCGCCACATCCCATCCATGTGCTCTAATAGTATCTGTATCACAGGACCTCCACCGCCGAGGTCGCCACATCCCATCCATGTGCTCTAATAGTTTCTGTATCCCAGGACCTCCACCGCCGAGGTCGCCACATCCCATCCATGTGCTCTAATAGCATCTGTATCACAGGACCTCCACCGCCGAGGTCACCACATCCCATCCATGTGCTCTAATAGTATCTGTATCACAGGACCTCCACCCCCGAGGTAACCACATTCCATCCATGTGCTCTAATAGTATATGTATCACAGGACCTCCACCCCCGAGGTAACCACATCCCATCCATGTGCTCTAATAGTATATGTATCACAGGACCTCCACCCCCGAGGTAACCACATTCCATCCATGTGCTCTAATAGTATCTGTATCAGAGGACCTCCACCGCCGAGGTCGCCAGCTCCCATCCATGTGCTCTAATAGTATCTGTATCACAGGACCTCCACCGCCGAGGTCACCACATCCCATCCATGTGCTCTAATAGTATCTGTATCACAGGACCTCCACCGCCGAGGTCACCACATCCCATCCATGTGCTCTAATAGTATCTGTATCACAGGATCTCCACCGCCGAGGTTTCCACATCCCATCCATGTGCTTTAATAGTATCTGTATCACAGAACCTCCACCGCCGAGGTCGCCACATCCCATCCATGTGCTCTAATAGCATCTGTATCACAGGACCTCCACCACCGAGGTCACCACATCTCATTCATGTGCTCTAAAAGTATCTGTATCACAGGACCTCCACCGCCGAGGTCACCACATTCCATCCATGTGCTCTAATAGCATCTGTATCACAGGACCTCCACCGCCGAGGTCGCCAGCTCCCATCCATGTGCTCTAATAGTATCTGTATAACAGGACCTCCACCGCCGAGGTTACCACATCCCATCCATGTGCTCTAATAGCATCTGTATCACAGGACCTCCACCGCCGAGGTCACCACATCCCATCCATGTGCTCTAATAGTATCTGTATCACAGGACCTCCACCACCGAGGTCGCCAGCTCCCATCCATGTGCCGTAATAGTATCTGTATCACAGGACCTCCACCACCGAGGTCGCCAGCTCCCATCCATGTGCTCTAATAGCATCTGTATCACAGGACCTCCACCACCGAGGTCACCACATCTCATCCATGTGCTCTAAAAGTATCTGTATCACAGGACCTCCACCGCCGAGGTCACCACATTCCATCCATGTGCTCTAATAGCATCTGTATCACAGGACCTCCACCGCCGAGGTCGCCAGCTCTCATCCATGTGCTCTAATAGTATCTGTATAACAGGACCTCCACCGCCGAGGTTACCACATCCCATCCATGTGCTCTAATAGCATCTGTATCACAGGACCTCCACCGCCGAGGTCGCCACATCCCATCCATGTGCTCTAATAGTATCTGTATCACATGACCTCCACCACCGAGGTTGCCACATCCCATCCATGTGCTCTAATAGTATCTGTATCACAGGACCTCCACCGCCGAGGTCACCACATCCCATCCATGTGCTCTAATAGTATATGTATCACAGGACCTCCACCGCCGAGGTAACCACATTCCATCCATGTGCTCTAATAGTATCTTTATCAGAGGACCTCCACCGCCGAGGTCGCCAGCTCCCATCCATGTGCTCTAATAGTATCTGTATCACAGGAACTCCACCACCGAGGTCACCACATCCCATCCATGTGCTCTAATAGTATCTGTATCACAGGACCTCCACCGCCGAGGTCACCACATCCCATCCATGTGCTCTAATAGTATCTGTATCACAGGACCTCCACCGCCGAGGTCACCACATCCCATCCATGTGCTCTAATAGTATCTGTATAACAGGACCTCCACCGCCGAGGTTTCCACATCCCATCCATGTGCTTTAATAGTATCTGTATCACAGAACCTCCACCGCCGAGGTCGCCACATCCCATCCATGTGCTCTAATAGCATCTGTATCACAGGACCTCCACCGCCGAGGTCACCACATTCCATCCATGTGCTCTAATAGCATCTGTATCACAGGACCTCCACCGCCGAGGTCGCCAGCTCCCATCCATGTGCTCTAATAGTATCTGTATAACAGGACCTCCACCGCCGAGGTTACCACATCCCATCCATGTGCTCTAATAGCATCTGTATCACAGGACCTCCACCGCCGAGGTCACCACATCCCATCCATGTGCTCTAATAGTATCTGTATCACAGGACCTCCACCACCGAGGTCGCCAGCTCCCATCCATGTGCCGTAATAGTATCTGTATCACAGGACCTCCACCACCGAGGTCGCCAGCTCCCATCCATGTGCTCTAATAGCATCTGTATCACAGGACCTCCACCACCGAGGTCACCACATCTCATCCATGTGCTCTAAAAGTATCTGTATCACAGGACCTCCACCGCCGAGGTCACCACATTCCATCCATGTGCTCTAATAGCATCTGTATCACAGGACCTCCACCGCCGAGGTCGCCAGCTCTCATCCATGTGCTCTAATAGTATCTGTATAACAGGACCTCCACCGCCGAGGTTACCACATCCCATCCATGTGCTCTAATAGCATCTGTATCACAGGACCTCCACCGCCGAGGTCGCCACATCCCATCCATGTGCTCTAATAGTATCTGTATCACATGACCTCCACCACCGAGGTTGCCACATCCCATCCATGTGCTCTAATAGTATCTGTATCACAGGACCTCCACCGCCGAGGTCACCACATCCCATCCATGTGCTCTAATAGTATATGTATCACAGGACCTCCACCGCCGAGGTAACCACATTCCATCCATGTGCTCTAATAGTATCTTTATCAGAGGACCTCCACCGCCGAGGTCGCCAGCTCCCATCCATGTGCTCTAATAGTATCTGTATCACAGGAACTCCACCACCGAGGTCACCACATCCCATCCATGTGCTCTAATAGTATCTGTATCACAGGACCTCCACCGCCGAAGTCACCACATCCCATCCATGTGCTCTAATAGTATCTGTATCACAGGACCTCCACCGCCGAGGTCACCACATCCCATCCATGTGCTCTAATAGTATCTGTATCACAGGACCTCCACCGCCGAGGTTTCCACATCCCATCCATGTGCTTTAATAGTATCTGTATCACAGAACCTCCACCGCCGAGGTCGCCACATCCCATCCATGTGCTCTAATAGCATCTGTATCACAGGACCTCCACCGCCGAGGTCACCACATTCCATCCATGTGCTCTAATAGCATCTGTATCACAGGACCTCCACCGCCGAGGTCGCCAGCTCCCATCCATGTGCTCTAATAGTATCTGTATCACAGGACCTCCACCGCCGAGGTTTCCACATCCCATCCATGTGCTTTAATAGTATCTGTATCACAGAACCTCCACCGCCGAGGTCGCCACATCCCATCCATGTGCTCTAATAGCATCTGTATCACAGGACCTCCACCGCCGAGGTCACCACATTCCATCCATGTGCTCTAATAGCATCTGTATCACAGGACCTCCACCGCCGAGGTCGCCAGCTCCCATCCATGTGCTCTAATAGTATCTGTATAACAGGACCTCCACCGCCGAGGTCCCCACATCCCATCCATGTGCTCTAATAGTATCTGTATCACAGGACCTCCACCGCCGAGGTCGCCACATCCCATCCATGTGCTCTAATAGCATCTGTATCACAGGACCTCCACCGCCGAGGTCCCCACATCCCATCCATGTGCTCTAATAGTATCTGTATCACAGGACCTCCACCGCCGAGGTTACCACATCCCATCCATGTGCTCTAATAGCATCTGTATCACAGGACCTCCACCGCCGAGGTCCCCACATCCCATCCATGTGCTCTAATAGTTTCTGTATCACAGGACCTCCACCGCCGAGGTCGCCACATCCCATCCATGTGCTCTAATAGTATCTGTATCACAGGACCTCCACCGCCGAGGTCCCCACATCCCATCCATGTGCTCTAATAGTATCTGTATCACAGGACCTCCACCGCCGAGGTCACCACATCCCATCCATGTGCTCTAATAGTGTCTCTATCACAGGACCTCCACCGCCGAGGTCGCCAGCTCCCATCCATGTGCTCTTATAGCATCTGTATCACATGATTTATTTTCTGCCTGTCCTGTTTTCCTCATTTTTATGATTTCGTCATGAGCCAAATAAATGAAGTGTAATGGGGCTATGCACTGAGCTGTGAGCTTGTGCGTCGGTGTGAAAAAAAAAAGTTCTCACGTCCACTAAAAATTGAAGCCGGAAGCTTCACTAAGGATTTCAGCGCATTCTGTATCGGCCGAGCTCAAATCTGCCCGATCGTGCATGCTTTCCCTGCCCCCCCCCCCCCCCCCCGCTATCGTCCTTAAACTTCACGTACGCTAGCTGATAGAAAAAAAAAAGCCGCCTGTATCATTTGCATGGAGATTCTGCAACTCCGTGCACGGCTGTTACAGGCGACGATCGTACTGTAATAATATTCATTTTAATAATGTACACGAGCAGGGGGTCTCCTGAGCTGAACCACGTTGATTTCTGACTCAAGGACCCCCTGCTTCCCAAGTTACAGGCCCCGGTATGGGGCATCGGATGCCAGTGTCGCCGCTATCTTTATAGCGTCCAAGACGCGACGTGGTCCCCGCAGACCTAAGGTACAACCCTGTATGTAAAAAAAATAAAACATGTCCTACATTTAAATAAATCAATACCCCCCCCCCCCACACCACCACCAAACCCATACAGTACAGTAATGTGCAAAATAACTATTATCCAGATTTGTATAATAGATTATTTGCCAATTATCAAACACACAAACCAGCATAAATAAAGTAAATAAATACAGTTCTACTTACCACAGCAATATGATGGACGTCCTCATCAGGATAAGCAGGTATCCTCCATTGCCACAAAAATACATTGCAAATCCATTCTAATTCCCCTAACCCCTTAATTACCTTATTGGTTAATAACTGCAAAAGTAATTAAGGGGCTAACCTTATATATAATGAATAGAAATATTGCTGTATGCTCATTTGCATGTCTTAGGCCTCGGCCATGTTCCCTGCTTGCTGCTCCCGCTCAGCACTCAGCCCCTACAGCCGCAATTAGAGCGGCTTTAGTAGGGGCTCACCTGCGCTTCCGTAAGCGCGCAGAAGCACAGGTCTTAGGGGAATTTCAAATTCCCCCGCTTGCCGGTGAACCAGCTCTGTGACGTCACTAACCCGCCCCCGGCCAGTGACGTGCCCGCCCCCGGCCCGCCCCCTGACGGCCCGCTGACAGCGCGTGCGGTAAGCAACCGCAAGGCCAGGGAAAGCACCCGCTTTCCCTGAGCCTCAGCGCGCCTCAGTACGCCAGCAGGGAGCCTGGCCGAGGCCTTAGATAGGTCTGAAACCCCGCCTTTCACCATTATCTCCCAGCACACAGCACTTCCACTGCAGCAAGGGATTCTGGGAAATGACATGCAAATCCAGTAATGACATGCAAATTTAAGCCAGTAAACCCACCCACAGCCGTTTCGACCTTAATGGGTCTCATCAGTGTGGGGTAACTGGCTATGCAAAGCTGAAGCAATGAGGATGGGGTTTACCATACTTAGTTAAGTTATGGTGAGTTTTTGTCACTTTTTTACTCACCATAACTTAACTCAGTATGGTAAACCCTGTCCTCATTGCTTCATTGCATAGCCAGTTATCCAACCCCACACTGAGGAGACCCATTAAGGTCGAAACAGCTGTCTGTGGGTGGGTTTACTGGCTATGCATCTTAACCCTGGCTGTGCTCAAAGCTGTGACCATGCAGCAAGCTTAAGCCTATAGGAAACCATGTTTAAAATGGTTTTGAAGCAAAAAAAGTGGCACTGTGTGCTCGTGTGTATGTCATTTCCCAGAATCCCTTGCTGCAGTGGAAGTGCTGGGTGATAATGGTGAAAGGCGGGGTTGCAGACCTGTCTAAGACATGCGAATGAGCCTGCAGTAATATTTCCATTTGCTATATGCACATATAGATATATAGATACATACACACACACACACACATACACACACACATACACACACACACGAGCACACAGTAATATATCCATTTGCTATATGCACATATAGATATATAGATATATACACACACACACACACATACACACACACACGAGCACACACACACACACACACACACACACACACACACACACACACGAGCACACAGTAATATATCCATTTGCTATATGCTTTACTGTGGAGGGTTTTTGTCACTTTTTCTACTCACCATAACTTAAGTAAATGCGTGTATGCGTGTATGCGTGTATGCGTGTATGCGTGTATGCGTGTATGCGTGTATGCGTGTATGCGTGTATGCGTGTATGCTTGTATGCTTGTATATAAATATGGGCATGATTAACCAATATACAAAGAAATGGTTAAGGATTAACAAAACAAGCACAAATAAAAACATCACATTGCAAAATCAAACGCAGCACATCTCAAAATCAATAATAAATCTTGTTTTTATGGGGGGACACAGGGGGTGGGCGGGGGTGGGCGGGTGGTTACACAGGGGGTGGGTGGGTTATGTATTAATGTTTATTAAATATGACAATGTTTATTGTGGGGCCTAGGAGATGGGTAGTGAGGCTGTTCTCTGTAGTGTTTTTATTGTGGGTAGTGGGTGAAGGGGGTATTATCCCCAAGGGTGGGTGGGCCTCCCAGGTGGGTAGTGGGGAAGGGTGGTTAGGCATCCTGGGTGGGTAGTGGGTGAGGATGGGTTAACCCCTTAATTACTCTAGCCGTTACTAACCGCTAAGGTGATTAAGGGGGGTTAAGTTCTTTTTATTCTTGTGTATTTTTTGCAGCACCGGAGGGCAGGTACGGGGTGAGGATGAGGACGGCCTTCATCGTGGGTGCCTGGCAGGGGTGAGGATGAGGATGGCCTTCATCGTGGGTACCTGGCAGGGGTGAGGATGAGGACGGCCTTCATCATGGGTTCCTGGCAGGGGTGAGGATGAGGACAGCCTTCATCGTGGGTGCCTGGCAGGGGTGAGGATGAGGACGGCCTTCATCGTGGGTGCCTGGCAGGGGTGAGGATGAGGACGGCCTTCATCGTGGGTGCCTGGCAGGGGTGAGTGCAAGATGTATTTAATTTATTAATTCTGCTTATTGTATTTGACATGGGCAAATGCATTATTACCCATATGTGGATAATAGTAATTTTGCCCATTACTGTAATGTATGTGTTAGGGGGCGGGAGGGAGGGGGGGGCGGGTGTATTTGTTAGGGGGCGGGAGGGAGGGGGGGGCGGGTGTATTTGTTAGGGGGCGGGAGGGAGGGGGGCGGGGCGGGTGTATTTGTTAGGGGGCGGGAGGGAGGGGGGCGGGGCGGGTGTATGTGTTAGGGGGCGGGGCGGGTGTATTTGATATTGCAATGTTTATTGGGGCCTAGGAGGTGGGTAGTGGGGCTGTAGTGTGTAGTGTTTTTATTGTGGGTAGCGGGGGTGGGTGAAGGGGGTATTAGCCCCAAGGATGGGTGTTTAGACCTTGCGGGTGGGTAGCGGGAGGGGTTAACCCCTTCATTACCTTAGCGGTATTAACAGCTATGGTAATGAAGGGGTTAAGTCCACCCGCCATCCCCTCGCAAGGCCTAAACCCCCACCAAGGGCCAAATACCACCGTCACCCACCCCGCTACCCACAATAAGCATGCCATAGGTAATTAACCCCTTCATTGCCTTAGCGGTTAGCCGCTAAGGTAATGAAGTGGCTGTAAATGCCTTTTTCCTGCCTCGGATGCATGCCGGGGGGCTCCGGTGCTGGTATTAATGGGTATCAGCTCCGGGACCCCCGGCATCAATCCCAGGCAGGAAAATGGCTGGATTTTTTCTATGTCCCGCCGCTCAGCCCCAGCTTCTTGCCAACTTGTTGTACCGAGGCGATTTGGCGATAGATTCGCTATTTTTGAGCGGCGATCCGCAGTGAGTGTGTATGTGTATCACTGTGTGTATGTGTGCGCTCCGCAGTGAGTGTGTATGTGTATCACTGTGTGTATGTGTGTATGTGTGCGCTCCGCTGTGAGTGTGTATATGTATCACTGTGTGTATGTGTGTATGTGTGCGCTCCGCTGTGAGTGTGTATGTGTATCACTGTGTGTATGTGTGTATGTGTGCGCTCCGCTGTGAGTGTGTATGTGTATCACTGTGTGTATGTGTGTATGTGTGCGATCCGCAGTCAGTGTGTATGTGTATCACTGTGTGTATGTGTGTATGTGTGCGCTCCGCTGTGAGTGTGTATGTGTATCACTGTGTGTATGTGTGTATGTGTATCACTGTGTGTATGTGTGTATGTGTGCGCTCCGCTGTCAGTGTGTATGTGTATCACTGTGTGTATGTGTGCGATCCGCAGTGAGTGTGTATGTGTATCACTGTGTGTATGTGTGCGCTCCGCTGTGAGTGTGTACAGTATGTGTATCACTGTGTGTATGTGTGTATGTGTGTATGTGTGTATGTGTGTATGTGTGCGATCCGCAGTGAGTGTGTATGTGTATCACTGTGTATGTGTGTATGTGTGCGCTCCGCTGTGAGTGTGTATGTGTATCACTGTGTGTATGTGTGTATGTGTATCACTGTGTGTATGTGTGTATGTGTGCGCTCCGCTGTGAGTGTGTATGTGTATCACTGTGTGTATGTGTGTATGTGTGCGATCCGCAGTGAGTGTGTATGTGTATCACTGTGTGTATGTGTGTATGTGTGCGCTCCGCTGTGCGTGTGTATGTGTATCACTGTGTGTATGTGTGTATGTGTATCACTGTGTGTATGTGTGTATGTGTGCGCTCCGCTGTGAGTGTGTATGTGTATCACTGTGTGTATGTGTGTATGTGTATCACTGTGTGTATGTGTGTATGTGTGCGCTCCGCTGTCAGTGTCTATGTGTATCACTGTGTGTATGTGTGTATGTGTGCGATCCGCAGTGAGTGTGTATGTGTATCACTGTGTGTATGTGTGCGCTCCGCTGTGAGTGTGTACAGTATGTGTATCACTGTGTGTATGTGTGTATGTGTGTATGTGTGCGATCCGCAGTGAGTGTGTATGTGTATCACTGTGTGTATGTGTGTATGTGTGCGCTCCGCTGTGAGTGGGTATGTGTATCACTGTGTGTATGTGTGTATGTGTATCACTGTGTGTATGTGTGTATGTGTGCGCTCCGCTGTCAGTGTGTATGTGTATCACTGTGTGTATGTGTGTATGTGTGCGATCCGCAGTGAGTGTGTATGTGTATCACTGTGTGTATGTGTGCGCTCCGCTGTGAGTGTGTACAGTATGTGTATCACTGTGTGTATGTGTGTATGTGTGTATGTGTGCGATCCGCAGTGAGTGTGTATGTGTATCACTGTGTGTATGTGTGTATGTGTTTATGTGTGCGCTCCGCTGTGAGTGTGTATGTGTATCACTGTGTGTATATGTGTATGTGTATCACTGTGTGTATGTGTGTATGTGTGCGCTCCGCTGTGAGTGTGTATGTGTATCACTGTGTGTATGTGTGTATGTGTGCGCTCCGCTGTGAGTGTGTATGTGTATCACTGTGTGTATGTGTGTATGTGTATCACTGTGTGTATGTGTGTATGTGTGTATGTGTGCGCTCCGCTGTGAGTGTGTATGTGTATCACTGTGTGTATGTGTGTATTTGTGCGATCCGCTGTGAGTGTGTATGTGTATCACTGTGTGTATGTGTGTATGTGTGCGCTCCGCTGTGAGTGTGTATGTGTATCACTGTGTGTATGTGTGTATGTGTATCACTGTGTGTATGTGTGTATGTGTGCGCTCCGCTGTCAGTGTGTATGTGTATCACTGTGTGTATGTGTGCGATCCGCAGTGAGTGTGTATGTGTATCACTGTGTGTATGTGTGCGCTCCGCTGTGAGTGTGTACAGTATGTGTATCACTGTGTGTATGTGTGTATGTGTGTATGTGTGTATGTGTGTATGTGTGTATGTGTGCGATCCGCAGTGAGTGTGTATGTGTATCACTGTGTATGTGTGTATGTGTGCGCTCCGCTGTGAGTGTGTATGTGTATCACTGTGTGTATGTGTGTATGTGTTTCACTGTGTGTATGTGTGTATGTGTGCGCTCCGCTGTGAGTGTGTATGTGTATCACTGTGTGTATGTGTGTATGTGTGCGATCCGCAGTGAGTGTGTATGTGTATCACTGTGTGTATGTGTGTATGTGTGCGCTCCGCTGTGCGTGTGTATGTGTATCACTGTGTGTATGTGTGTATGTGTATCACTGTGTGTATGTGTGTATGTGTGCGATTCGCAGTCAGTGTGTACAGTATGTGTATCACTGTGTGTATGTGTGTATGTGTGCGCTCCGCTGTGAGTGTGTATGTGTATCACTGTGTGTATGTGTGTATGTGTATCACTGTGTGTATGTGTGTATGTGTGCGCTCCGCTGTCAGTGTCTATGTGTATCACTGTGTGTATGTGTGTATGTGTGCGATCCGCAGTGAGTGTGTGTGTGTATCACTGTGTGTATGTGTGCGCTCCGCTGTGAGTGTGTACAGTATGTGTATCACTGTGTGTATGTGTGTATGTGTGTATGTGTGCGATCCGCAGTGAGTGTGTATGTGTATCACTGTGTGTATGTGTGTATGTGTGCGCTCCGCTGTGAGTGTGTATGTGTATCACTGTGTGTATGTGTGTATGTGTATCACTGTGTGTATGTGTGTATGTGTGTATGTGTGCGCTCCGCTGTGAGTGTGTATGTGTATCACTGTGTGTATGTGTGTATGTTTGCGATCCGCTGTGAGTGTGTATGTGTATCACTGTGTGTATGTGTGTATGTGTGCGCTCCGCTGTGAGTGTGTATGTGTATCACTGTGTGTATGTGTGTATGTGTGCGATCCGCTGTGAGTGTGTATGTGTATCACTGTGTGTATGTGTGTATGTGTGCGCTCCGCTGTGAGTGTGTATGTGTATCACTGTGTGTATGTGTGTATGTGTGCGCTCCGCTGTGAGTGTGTATGTGTATCACTGTGTGTATGTGTGCGCTCTGCTGTGAGTGTGTATGTGTATCACTGTGTGTATGTGTGTATGTGTGCGATCCGCTGTGAGTGTGTATGTGTATCACTGTGTGTATGTGTGTATGTGTGCGATCGGCTGTGAGTGTGTATGTGTATCACTGTGTGTATGTGTGTATGTGTGTATGTGTGTATGTGTGCGCTCTGCAGTGAGTGTGTATGTGTATCACTGTGTGTATGTGTGTATGTGTGCGATCCGCTGTGAGTGTGTATGTGTATCACTGTGTGTATGTGTGTATGTGTGCGCTCCGCTGTGAGTGTGTATGTGTATCACTGTGTGTATGTGTGTATGTGTATCACTGTGTGTATGTGTGTATGTGTGCGATCCGCTGTGAGTGTGTATGTGTATCACTGTGTGTATGTGTGTATGTGTGTATGTGTGTATGTGTGCGCTCTGCAGTGAGTGTGTATGTGTATCACTGTGTGTATGTGTGCGATCCGCTGTGAGTGTGTATGTGTATCACTGTGTGTATGTGTGTATGTGTGCGCTCCGCTGTTAGTGTGTATGTGTATCACTGTGTGTATGTGTGTATGTGTGCGCTCCGCTGTGAGTGTGTATGTGTATCACTGTGTGTATGTGTGTATGTGTGCACTCCGCTGTGAGTGTGTATGTGTATCACTGTGTGTATGTGTGTATGTGTGCGCTCCGCTGTGAGTGTGTATGTGTATCACTGTGTGTATGTGTGTATGTGTGCGCTCCGCTGTGAGTGTGTATGTGTATCACTGTGTGTATGTGTGTATGTGTGCGATCCGCAGTGAGTGTGTATGTGTATCACTGTGTGTATGTGTGCGCTCCGCTGTGAGTGTGTATGTGTATCACTGTGTGTATATGTGTATGTGTGCACTCCGCTGTGAGTGTGTATGTGTATCACTGTGTGTATGTGTGTATGTGTGCGATCCGCAGTGAGTGTGTATGTGTATCACTGTGTGTATGTGTGTATGTGTGCACTCCGCTGTGAGTGTGTATGTGTATCACTGTGTGTATGTGTGTATGTGTGCGCTCCGCTGTGAGTGTGTATGTGTATCACTGTGTGTATGTGTGCGCTCCGCTGTGAGTGTGTATGTGTATCACTGTGAGTGTGTGTGTATGTGTGAGATCCGCAGTGAGTGTGTATGTGTAACACTGTGTGTATGTGTGCGCTCCGCTGTGAGTGTGTATGTGTACCACTGTGTGTATGTGTGTATGTGTGCACTCCGCTGTGAGTGTGTATGTGTATCACTGTGTGTATGTGTGTATGTGTGCGATCCGCAGTGAGTGTGTATGTGTATCACTGTGTGTATGTTTGTATGTGTGCACTCCGCTGTGAGTGTGTATGTGTATCACTGTGTGTATGTGTGTATGTGTGCGCTCCGCTGTGAGTGTGTATGTGTATCACTGTGTGTATGTGTGCGCTCCGCTGTGAGTGTGTATGTGTATCACTGTGAGTGTGTATGTGTATCACTGTGTGTATGTGTGCGATCCGCAGTGAGTGTGTATGTGTATCACTGTGTGTATGTGTGTATGTGTGCGCTCCGCTGTGAGTGTGTATGTGTATCACTGTGTGTATGTGTGTATGCGTGCGCTCCGCTGTGAGTGTGTATGTGTATCACTGTGTGTATGTGTGTATGTGTGCGCTCCGCTGTGAGTGTGTATGTGTATCACTGTGTGTATGTGTGTATGTGTGTATGTGTGCGCTCCGCTGTGAGTGTGTATGTGTATCACTGTGTGTATGTGTGTATGCGTGCGCTCCGCTGTGAGTGTGTATGTGTATCACTGTGAGTGTGTATGTGTATCACTGTGTGTATGTGTGTATGTGTGCGCTCCGCTGTGAGGTGTGTATGTGTATCACTGTGAGTGTGTATGTGTATCATTGTGTGTATGTGTGTATGTGTGCGCTCCGCTGTGAGTGTGTATGTGTATCACTGTGTGTATGTGTGTATGTGTGCGCTCCGCTGTGAGTGTGTATGTGTATCACTGTGTGTATGTGTGTATGTGTGCGCTCCGCTGTGAGTGTGTATGTGTATCACTGTGTGTATGTGTGTATGTGTGCACTCCGCTGTGAGTGTGTAGTGTATCACTGTGTGTATGTGTGTATGTGTGCGCTCCGCTGTGAGTGTGTATGTGTATCACTGTGTGTATGTGTGTATGTGTGCGATCCGCAGTGAGTGTATGTGTATCACTGTGTGTATGTGTGCGCTCCGCTGTGAGTGTGTATGTGTATCACTGTGTGTATGTGTGCGCTCCGCTGTGAGTGTGTATGTGTATCACTGTGTGTATGTGTGTATGTGTGCACTCCGCTGTGAGTGTGTATGTGTATCACTGTGTGTATGTGTGTATGTGTGCGATCCGCAGTGAGTGTGTATGTGTATCACTGTGTGTATGTGTGTATGTGTGCGCTCCGCTGTGAGTGTGTATGTGTATCACTGTGTGTATGTGTGCGCTCCGCTGTGAGTGTGTATGTGTATCACTGTGAGTGTGTGTGTATGTGTGCGATCCGCAGTGTGTGTGTATGTGTATCACTGTGTGTATGTGTGCGCTCCGCTGTGAGTGTGTTTGTGTATCACTGTGTGTATGTGTGTATGTGTGCGCTCCACTGTGAGTGTGTATGTGTATCACTGTGTGTATGTGTGCGCTCCGCTGTGAGTGTGTATGTGTATCACTGTGAGTGTGTATGTGTATCACTGTGTGTATGTGTGTATGTGTGCGATCCGCAGTGAGTGTGTATGTGTATCACTGTGTGTATGTGTGTATGTGTGCACTCCGCTGTGAGTGTGTATGTGTATCACTGTGTGTATGTGTGTATGTGTGCGCTCCGCTGTGAGTGTGTATGTGTATCACTGTGAGTGTGTATGTGTATCACTGTGTGTATGTGTGCGATCCGCAGTGAGTGTGTATGTGTATCACTGTGTGTATGTGTGTATGTGTGCGCTCCGCTGTGAGTGTGTATGTGTATCACTGTGTGTATGTGTGTATGTGTGCGCTCCGCTGTGAGTGTGTATGTGTATCACTGTGTGTATGTGTGTATGTGTGCGCTCCGCTGTGAGTGTGTATGTGTATCACTGTGTGTATGTGTGTATGTGTGTATGTGTGCGCTCCGCTGTGAGTGTGTATGTGTATCACTGTGTGTATGTGTGTATGCGTGCGCTCCGCTGTGAGTGTGTATGTGTATCACTGTGTGTATGTGTGTATGTGTGCGCTCCGCTGTGAGTGTGTATGTGTATCACTGTGTGTATGTGTGTATGTGTGCGCTCCGCTGTGAGTGTGTATGTGTATCACTGTGTGTATGTGTGCGCTCCGCTGTGAGTGTGTATGTGTATCACTGTGTGTATGTGTGCGCTCCGCTGTGAGTGTGTATGTGTATCACTGTGTGTATGTGTGTATGTGTGCGCTCCGCTGTGAGTGTGTATGTGTATCACTGTGTGTATGTGTGTATGTGTATCACTGTGTGTATGTGTGTATGTGTGCGCTCCGCTGTGGTGTGTATGTATATCACTGTGTGTATGTGTGCGCTCCGCTGTGAGTGTGTATGTTTATCACTGTGTGTATGTGTGTATGTGTATCACTGTGTGTATGTGTGTATGTGTGCGCTCCGCTGTGAGTGTGTATGTGTATCACTGTGTGTATGTGTGTGCTCCGCTGTGAGTGTGTATGTGTATCACTGTGTGTATGTGTGTATGTGTGCGCTCCGCTGTGAGTGTGTATGTGTATCACTGTGTGTATGTGTGTATGCGTGCGCTCCGCTGTGAGTGTGTATGTGTATCACTGTGTGTATGTGTGTATGTGTGCGCTCCGCTGTGAGTGTGTATGTGTATCACTGTGTGTATGTGTGTATGTGTGCGCTCCGCTGTGAGTGTGTATGTGTATCACTGTGTGTATGTGTGTATGCGTGCGCTCCGCTGTGAGTGTGTATGTGTATCACTGTGTGTATGTGTGCGCTCCGCTGTGAGTGTGTATGTGTATCACTCTGTGTATGTGTGTATGTGTGCGCTCCGCTGTGAGTGTGTATGTGTATCACTGTGTGTACTGTATGTGTGTATGTGTGCGCTCCGCTGTGAGTGTGTATGTGTATCACTGTGTGTATGTGTGTATGTGTGTATGTGTGCGCTCCGCTGTGAGTGTGTATGTGTATCACTGTGTGTATGTGTGTATGCGTGCGCTCCGCTGTGAGTGTGTATGTGTATCACTGTGAGTGTGTATGTGTATCACTGTGTGTATGTGTGTATGTGTGCGCTCCGCTGTGAGGTGTGTATGTGTATTACTGTGTGTATGTGTGTATGTGTATCACTGTGTGTATGTGTGTATGTGTGTATGTGTGTGAGTGTGTATGTGTATCACTGTGTGTATGTGTGTATGTGTATCACTGTGTGTATGTGTGTATGTGTGCGCTCCGCTGTGAGTGTGTATGTGTATCACTGTGTGTATGTGTGTATGTGTGCGCTCCGCTGTGAGTGTGTATGTGTATCACTGTGTGTATGTGTGCGCTCCGCTGTGAGTGTGTATGTGTATCACTGTGTGTATGTGTGTATGTGTGCGCTCCGCTGTGAGTGTGTATGTGTATCACTGTGTGTGAGTGTGTATGTGTGCGCTCCGCTGTGAGTGTGTATGTGTATCACTGTGTGTATGTGTGTATGTGTATCACTGTGTGTATGTGTGTATGTGTGCGATCCGCTGTGAGTGTGTATGTGTATCACTGTGTGTATGTGTGTATGTGTGTATGTGTGTATGTGTGCGCTCTGCAGTGAGTGTGTATGTGTATCACTGTGTGTATGTGTGCGATCCGCTGTGAGTGTGTATGTGTATCACTGTGTGTATGTGTGTATGTGTGCGCTCCGCTGTTAGTGTGTATGTGTATCACTGTGTGTATGTGTGTATGTGTGCGCTCCGCTGTGAGTGTGTATGTGTATCACTGTGTGTATGTGTGTATGTGTGTATGTGTGCGCTCCGCTGTGAGTGTGTATGTGTATCACTGTGTGTATGTGTGTATGTGTGCGCTCCGCTGTGAGTGTGTATGTGTATCACTGTGTGTATGTGTGTATGTGTGTATGTGTGCGCTCCGCTGTGAGTGTGTATGTGTATCACTGTGTGTATGTGTGTATGCGTGCGCTCCGCTGTGAGTGTGTATGTGTATCACTGTGAGTGTGTATGTGTATCACTGTGTGTATGTGTGTATGTGTGCGCTCCGCTGTGAGGTGTGTATGTGTATCACTGTGTGTATGTGTGTATGTGTATCACTGTGTGTATGTGTGTATGTGTGTATGTGTGTGAGTGTGTATGTGTATCACTGTGTGTATGTGTGTATGTGTATCACTGTGTGTATGTGTGTATGTGTGCGCTCCGCTGTGAGTGTGTATGTGTATCACTGTGTGTATGTGTGTATGTGTGCGCTCCGCTGTGAGTGTGTATGTGTATCACTGTGTGTATGTGTGCGCTCCGCTGTGAGTGTGTATGTGTATCACTGTGTGTATGTGTGTATGTGTGCGCTCCGCTGTGAGTGTGTATGTGTATCACTGTGTGTATGTGTGTATGTGTATCACTGTGTGTATGTGTATCACTGTGTGTATGTGTGTATGTGTGCGCTCCGCTGTGAGTGTGTATGTGTATCACTGTGTGTATGTGTGTATGTGTGCGCTCCGCTGTGAGTGTGTATGTGTATCACTGTGTGTATGTGTGTATGTGTATCACTGTGTGTATGTGTGTATGTGTGCGCTCCGCTGTGAGTGTGTATGTGTATCACTGTGTGTATGTGTGTATGTGTGCGCTCCGCTGTGAGTGTGTATGTGTATCACTGTGTGTATGTGTGTATGTGTATCACTGTGTGTATGTGTGTATGTGTGCGCTCCGCTGTGAGTGTGTATGTGTATCACTGTGTGTATGTGTGTATGTGTGCGCTCCGCTGTGAGTGTGTATGTGTATCACTGTGTGTATGTGTGTATGTGTATCACTGTGTGTATGTGTGTATGTGTATCACTGTGTGTATGTGTGTATGTGTGCGCTCCGCTGTGAGTGTGTATGTGTATCACTGTGTGTATGTGTGCGCTCCGCTGTGAGTGTGTATGTGTATCACTGTGTGTATGTGTGTATGTGTATCACTGTGTGTATGTGTGTATGTGTGCGCTCCGCTGTGAGTGTGTATGTGTATCACTGTGTGTATGTGTGTATGTGTGCGCTCCGCTGTGAGTGTGTATGTGTATCACTGTGTGTATGTGTGTATGTGTGCGCTCCGCTGTGAGTGTGTATGTGTATCACTGTGTGTATGTGTGTATGTGTGTATGTGTGCGCTCTGCTGTGAGTGTGTATGTGTATCACTGTGTGTATGTGTGTATGTGTGCGCTCCGCTGTGAGTGTGTATGTGTATCACTGTGTGTATGTGTGTATGTGTGTATGTGTGCGATCCGCAGTCAGTGTGTATGTGTATCACTGTGTGTATGTGTGTATGTGTGTATGTGTGTATGTGTGCGATCCGCAGTCAGTGTGTATGTGTATCACTGTGTGTATGTGTGTATGTGTGCGATCCGCAGTCAGTGTGTATGTGTATCACTGTGTGTATGTGTGCGCTCCGCTGTGAGATGCTGATCGGGGCACATAGAATACAGCGAGTTTGAAACGCTGGTGATGAGTGGCGAGGTCGCGCTTCTCGCCAGGCGCGGCGAGTTTGAAGCGCTGGTGATGAGCGGCGAGGTCGGGCTTCTCGCCAGGCGCGGCGAGTTTGAAACGCTGGTGATGAGCGGCGAGGTCGGGCTTCTCGCCAGGCGCGGCGAGTTTGAAACGCTGGGGATGAGCGGCGAGGTCGGGCTTCTCGCCAGGCGCGGCGAGTTTGAAGCGCTGGGGATGAGCGGCGAGGTCGGGCTTCTCGCCAGGCGCGGCGAGTTTGGAACGCTTGTGATGAGTGGCGAGGTCGGGCTTCTCGCCAGGCGCGGCGAGTTTGGAACGCTGGTGATGAGCGGCGATGTCGGGCTTCTCGCCAGGCGCGGCGAGTTTGAAACGCTGGTGATGAGTGGCGAGGTCGGGCTTCTCGCCAGGCGCGGCGAGTTTGAAGCGCTGGTGATGAGCGGTGAGGTCGCGCTTCTCGCCAGGCGCGGCGAGTTTGGAACGCTGGCGATGAGCGGCGAGGTCGGGCTTCTCGCCAGGCGCGGCGAGTTTGAAACGCTGGTGATGAGCGGCGAGGTCGGGCTTCTCGCCAGGCGCGGCGAGTTTGAAACGCTGGTGATGAGCGGCGAGGTCGGGCTTCTCGCCAGGCGCGGCGAGTTTGGAACGCTGGTGATGAGCGGCGAGGTCGGGCTTCTCGCCAGGCGCGGCGAGTTTGAAACGCTGGGGATGAGCGGCGAGGTCGGGCTTCTCGCCGGGCGCGGCGAGTTTGAAACGCTCGGGATGAGCGGCGAGGTCGCGCTTCTCGCCGGGCGCGGCGAGTTTGAAACGCTGGTGATGAGTGGCGAGGTCGGGCTTCTCGCCAGGCGCGGCGAGTTTGAAGCGCTGGTGATGAGTGGCGAGGTCGGGCTTCTCGCCAGGCGCGGCGAGTTTGAAACGCTGGTGATGAGTGGCGAGGTCGGGCTTCTCGCCAGGTGCGGCGAGTTTGAAGCGCTGGTGATGAGCGGCGAGGTCGGGCTTCTCGCCAGGCGCGGCGAGTTTGAAACGCTGGTGATGAGCGGCGAGGTCGGGCTTCTCGCCAGGCGCGGCGAGTTTGGAACGCTGGTGATGAGTGGCGAGGTCGGGCTTCTCGCCAGGCGCGGCGAGTTTGAAGCGCTGGTGATGAGCGGCGAGGTCGCGCTTCTCGCCAGGCGCGGCGAGTTTGGAACGCTGGCGATGAGCGGCGAGGTCGGGCTTCTCGCCAGGCGCGGCGAGTTTGAAACGCTGGTGATGAGCGGCGAGGTCGGGCTTCTCGCCAGGCGCGGCGAGTTTGGAACGCTGGTGATGAGCGGCGAGGTCGGGCTTCTCGCCAGGCGCGGCGAGTTTGAAACGCTGGGGATGAGCGGCGAGGTCGGGCTTCTCGCCGGGCGCGGCGAGTTTGAAACGCTCGGGATGAGCGGCGAGGTCGCGCTTCTCGCCAGGCGCGGCGAGTTTGAAACGCTGGTGATGAGCGGCGAGGTCGGGCTTCTCGCCAGGCGCGGCGAGTTTGAAACGCTGGTGATGAGCGGCGAGGTCGGGCTTCTCGCCAGGCGCGGCGAGTTTGAAACGCTGGTGATGAGCGGCGAGGTCGGGCTTCTCGCCAGGCGCGGCGAGTTTGAAACGCTGGTGATGAGCGGCGAGGTCGCGCTTCTCGCCAGGCGCGGCGAGTTTGAAACGCTGGTGATGAGCGGCGAGGTCGGGCTTCTCGCCAGGCGCGGCGAGTTTGAAGCGCTGGTGATGAGCGGCGAGGTCGGGCTTCTCGCCAGGCGCGGCGAGTTTGAAACGCTGGTGATGAGCGGCGAGGTCGGGCTTCTCGCCAGGCGCGGCGAGTTTGAAACGCTGGTGATGAGCGGCGAGGTCGGGCTTCTCGCCAGGCGCGGCGAGTTTGAAACGCTGGTGATGAGCGGCGAGGTCGGGCTTCTCGCCAGGCGCGGCGAGTTTGAAACGCTGGTGATGAGCGGCGAGGTCGGGCTTCTCGCTGGGCGCGGCGAGTTTGAAACGCTGGTGATGAGCGGCGAGGTCGGGCTTCTCGCCAGGCGCGGCGAGTTTGAAACGCTGGTGATGAGCGGCGAGGTCGGGCTTCTCGCCAGGCGCGGCGAGTTTGAAACGCTGGTGATGAGCGGCGAGGTCGCGCTTCTCGCCAGGCGCGGCGAGTTTGAAGCGCTGGTGATGAGCGGCGAGGTCGGGCTTCTCGCCAGGCGCGGCGAGTTTGAAACGCTGGTGATGAGCGGCGAGGTCGGGCTTCTCGCCAGGCGCGGCGAGTTTGAAACGCTGGTGATGAGCGGCGAGGTCGGGCTTCTCGCCAGGCGCGGCGAGTTTGAAACGCTGGTGATGAGCGGCGAGGTCGGGCTTCTCGCCAGGCGCGGCGAGTTTGGAACGCTGGCGATGAGCGGCGAGGTCGGGCTTCTCGCCAGGCGCGGCGAGTTTGAAGCGCTGGGGATGAGCGGCGAGGTCGGGCTTCTCGCCAGGCGCGGCGAGTTTGAAACGCTGGTGATGAGCGGCGAGGTCGGGCTTCTCGCCAGGCGCGGCGAGTTTGAAGCGCTGGTGATGAGCGGCGAGGTCGGGCTTCTCGCCAGGCGCGGCGAGTTTGAAACGCTGGTGATGAGCGGCGAGGTCGGGCTGCTCGCCAGGCGCGGCGAGTTTGAAGCGCTGGGGATGAGCGGCGAGGTCGGGCTTCTCGCCAGGCGCGGCGTGTTTGAAACGCTGGTGATGAGTGGCGAGGTCGCGCTTCTCGCCAGGCGCGGCGAGTTTGAAACGCTGGTGATGAGCGGCGAGGTCGGGCTTCTCGCCAGGCGCGGCGAGTTTGAAGCGCTGGTGATGAGCGGCGAGGTCGGGCTTCTCGCCAGGCGCGGCGTGTTTGAAACGCTGGTGATGAGTGGCGAGGTCGGGCTTCTCGCCAGGCGCGGCGAGTTTGGAACGCTGGTGATGAGCGGCGAGGTCGGGCTTCTCGCCAGGCGCGGCGAGTTTGAAACGCTGGGGATGAGTGGCGAGGTCGCGCTTCTCGCCAGGCGCGGCGAGTTTGAAACGCTGGGGATGAGCGGCGAGGTCGGGCTTCTCGCCAGGCGCGGCGAGTTTGAAACGCTGGCGATGAGCGGCGAGGTCGCGCTTCTCGCCAGGCGCGGCGAGTTTGAAGCGCTGGTGATGAGCGGCGAGGTCGGCTTCTCGCCGGGCGCGGCGAGTTTGAAACGCTGGTGATGAGCGGCGAGGTCGGGCTTCTCGCCAGGCGCGGCGAGTTTGAAACGCTGGGGATGAGCGGCGAGGTCGGGCTTCTCGCCAGGCGCGGCGAGTTTGAAACGCTGGTGATGAGTGGCGAGGTCGGGCTTCTCGCCAGGCGCGGCGAGTTTGAAACGCTGGTGATGAGCGGCGAGGTCGGGCTTCTCGCCAGGCGCGGCGAGTTTGAAACGCTGGTGATGAGTGGCGAGGTCGCGCTTCTCGCCAGGCGCGGCGAGTTTGAAACGCTGGGGATGAGCGGCGAGGTCGGGCTTCTCTCCAGGCGCGGCGAGTTTGAAACGCTGGGGATGAGCGGCGAGGTCGCGCTTCTCGCCAGGCGCGGCGAGTTTGAAACGCTGGTGATGAGCGGCGAGGTCGGGCTTCTCGCCAGGCGCGGCGAGTTTGGAACGCTGGTGATGAGCGGCGAGGTCGCGCTTCTCGCCAGGCGCGGCGAGTTTGAAACGCTGGTGATGAGCGGCGAGGTCGCGCTTCTCGCCAGGCGCGGCGAGTTTGAAACGCTGGGGATGAGCGGCGAGGTCGGGCTTCTCGCCAGGCGCGGCGAGTTTGAAACGCTCGGGATGAGCGGCGAGGTCGCGCTTCTCGCCGGGCGCGGCGAGTTTGAAACGCTGGTGATGAGTGGCGAGGTCGGGCTTCTCGCCAGGCGCGGCGAGTTTGAAGCGCTGGTGATGAGTGGCGAGGTCGGGCTTCTCGCCAGGCGCGGCGAGTTTGAAACGCTGGTGATGAGTGGCGAGGTCGGGCTTCTCGCCAGGTGCGGCGAGTTTGAAGCGCTGGTGATGAGCGGCGAGGTCGGGCTTCTCGCCAGGCGCGGCGAGTTTGAAACGCTGGTGATGAGCGGCGAGGTCGGGCTTCTCGCCAGGCGCGGCGAGTTTGGAACGCTGGTGATGAGTGGCGAGGTCGGGCTTCTCGCCAGGCGCGGCGAGTTTGAAGCGCTGGTGATGAGCGGCGAGGTCGCGCTTCTCGCCAGGCGCGGCGAGTTTGGAACGCTGGCGATGAGCGGCGAGGTCGGGCTTCTCGCCAGGCGCGGCGAGTTTGAAACGCTGGTGATGAGCGGCGAGGTCGGGCTTCTCGCCAGGCGCGGCGAGTTTGGAACGCTGGTGATGAGCGGCGAGGTCGGGCTTCTCGCCAGGCGCGGCGAGTTTGAAACGCTGGGGATGAGCGGCGAGGTCGGGCTTCTCGCCGGGCGCGGCGAGTTTGAAACGCTCGGGATGAGCGGCGAGGTCGCGCTTCTCGCCAGGCGCGGCGAGTTTGAAACGCTGGTGATGAGCGGCGAGGTCGGGCTTCTCGCCAGGCGCGGCGAGTTTGAAACGCTGGTGATGAGCGGCGAGGTCGGGCTTCTCGCCAGGCGCGGCGAGTTTGAAACGCTGGTGATGAGCGGCGAGGTCGGGCTTCTCGCCAGGCGCGGCGAGTTTGAAACGCTGGTGATGAGCGGCGAGGTCGCGCTTCTCGCCAGGCGCGGCGAGTTTGAAACGCTGGTGATGAGCGGCGAGGTCGGGCTTCTCGCCAGGCGCGGCGAGTTTGAAGCGCTGGTGATGAGCGGCGAGGTCGGGCTTCTCGCCAGGCGCGGCGAGTTTGAAACGCTGGTGATGAGCGGCGAGGTCGGGCTTCTCGCCAGGCGCGGCGAGTTTGAAACGCTGGTGATGAGCGGCGAGGTCGGGCTTCTCGCCAGGCGCGGCGAGTTTGAAACGCTGGTGATGAGCGGCGAGGTCGGGCTTCTCGCCAGGCGCGGCGAGTTTGAAACGCTGGTGATGAGCGGCGAGGTCGGGCTTCTCGCTGGGCGCGGCGAGTTTGAAACGCTGGTGATGAGCGGCGAGGTCGGGCTTCTCGCCAGGCGCGGCGAGTTTGAAACGCTGGTGATGAGCGGCGAGGTCGGGCTTCTCGCCAGGCGCGGCGAGTTTGAAACGCTGGTGATGAGCGGCGAGGTCGCGCTTCTCGCCAGGCGCGGCGAGTTTGAAGCGCTGGTGATGAGCGGCGAGGTCGGGCTTCTCGCCAGGCGCGGCGAGTTTGAAACGCTGGTGATGAGCGGCGAGGTCGGGCTTCTCGCCAGGCGCGGCGAGTTTGAAACGCTGGTGATGAGCGGCGAGGTCGGGCTTCTCGCCAGGCGCGGCGAGTTTGAAACGCTGGTGATGAGCGGCGAGGTCGGGCTTCTCGCCAGGCGCGGCGAGTTTGGAACGCTGGCGATGAGCGGCGAGGTCGGGCTTCTCGCCAGGCGCGGCGAGTTTGAAGCGCTGGGGATGAGCGGCGAGGTCGGGCTTCTCGCCAGGCGCGGCGAGTTTGAAACGCTGGTGATGAGCGGCGAGGTCGGGCTTCTCGCCAGGCGCGGCGAGTTTGAAACGCTGGTGATGAGCGGCGAGGTCGGGCTTCTCGCCAGGCGCGGCGAGTTTGAAACGCTGGTGATGAGCGGCGAGGTCGGGCTGCTCGCCAGGCGCGGCGAGTTTGAAGCGCTGGGGATGAGCGGCGAGGTCGGGCTTCTCGCCAGGCGCGGCGTGTTTGAAACGCTGGTGATGAGTGGCGAGGTCGCGCTTCTCGCCAGGCGCGGCGAGTTTGAAACGCTGGTGATGAGCGGCGAGGTCGGGCTTCTCGCCAGGCGCGGCGAGTTTGAAGCGCTGGTGATGAGCGGCGAGGTCGGGCTTCTCGCCAGGCGCGGCGTGTTTGAAACGCTGGTGATGAGTGGCGAGGTCGGGCTTCTCGCCAGGCGCGGCGAGTTTGGAACGCTGGTGATGAGCGGCGAGGTCGGGCTTCTCGCCAGGCGCGGCGAGTTTGAAACGCTGGGGATGAGTGGCGAGGTCGCGCTTCTCGCCAGGCGCGGCGAGTTTGAAACGCTGGGGATGAGCGGCGAGGTCGGGCTTCTCGCCAGGCGCGGCGAGTTTGAAACGCTGGCGATGAGCGGCGAGGTCGCGCTTCTCGCCAGGCGCGGCGAGTTTGAAGCGCTGGTGATGAGCGGCGAGGTCGGCTTCTCGCCGGGCGCGGCGAGTTTGAAACGCTGGTGATGAGCGGCGAGGTCGGGCTTCTCGCCAGGCGCGGCGAGTTTGAAACGCTGGGGATGAGCGGCGAGGTCGGGCTTCTCGCCAGGCGCGGCGAGTTTGAAACGCTGGTGATGAGTGGCGAGGTCGGGCTTCTCGCCAGGCGCGGCGAGTTTGAAACGCTGGTGATGAGCGGCGAGGTCGGGCTTCTCGCCAGGCGCGGCGAGTTTGAAACGCTGGTGATGAGTGGCGAGGTCGCGCTTCTCGCCAGGCGCGGCGAGTTTGAAACGCTGGGGATGAGCGGCGAGGTCGGGCTTCTCTCCAGGCGCGGCGAGTTTGAAACGCTGGGGATGAGCGGCGAGGTCGCGCTTCTCGCCAGGCGCGGCGAGTTTGAAACGCTGGTGATGAGCGGCGAGGTCGGGCTTCTCGCCAGGCGCGGCGAGTTTGGAACGCTGGTGATGAGCGGCGAGGTCGCGCTTCTCGCCAGGCGCGGCGAGTTTGAAACGCTGGTGATGAGCGGCGAGGTCGCGCTTCTCGCCAGGCGCGGCGAGTTTGAAACGCTGGGGATGAGCGGCGAGGTCGGGCTTCTCGCCAGGCGCGGCGAGTTTGAAACGCTGGGGATGAGCGGCGAGGTCGCGCTTCTCGCCAGGCGCGGCGAGTTTGAAACGCTGGTGATGAGCGGCGAGGTCGCGCTTCTCGCCAGGCGCGGCGAGTTTGAAACGCTGGTGATGAGCGGCGAGGTCGGCTTCTCGCCGGGCGCGGCGAGTTTGAAACGCTGGTGATGAGCGGCGAGGTCGGGCTTCTCGCCAGGCGCGGCGAGTTTGAAACGCTGGGGATGAGCGGCGAGGTCGGGCTTCTCGCCAGGCGCGGCGAGTTTGAAACGCTGGGGATGAGCGGCGAGGTCGGGCTTCTCGCCAGGCGCGGCGAGTTTGAAGCGCTGGTGATGAGCGGCGAGGTCGCGCTTCTCGCCAGGCGCGGCGAGTTTGAAACGCTGGTGATGAGCGGCGAGGTCGCGCTTCTCGCCAGGCGCGGCGAGTTTGAAACGCTGGTGATGAGCGGCGAGGTCGGCTTCTCGCCGGGCGCGGCGAGTTTGAAACGCTGGTGATGAGCGGCGAGGTCGGGCTTCTCGCCAGGCGCGGCGAGTTTGAAACGCTGGGGATGAGCGGCGAGGTCGGGCTTCTCGCCAGGCGCGGCGAGTTTGAAACGCTGGGGATGAGCGGCGAGGTCGGGCTTCTCGCCAGGCGCGGCGAGTTTGAAGCGCTGGTGATGAGTGGCGAGGTCGCGCTTCTCGCCAGGCGCGGCGAGTTTGGAACGCTGGTGATGAGCGGCGAGGTCGGGCTTCTCGCCAGGCGCGGCGAGTTTGAAACGCTGGTGATGAGTGGCGAGGTCGGGCTTCTCGCCAGGCGCGGTGAGTTTGAAGCGCTGGTGATGAGCGGCGAGGTCGGGCTTCTCGCCAGGCGCGGCGAGTTTGAAACGCTGGTGATGAGTGGCGAGGTCGCGCTTCTCGCCAGGCGCGGCGAGTTTGAAACGCTGGCGATGAGCGGCGAGGTCGGGCTTCTCGCCAGGCGCGGCGAGTTTGAAACGCTGGGGATGAGCGGCGAGGTCGGGCTTCTCGCCAGGCGCGGCGAGTTTGAAGCGCTGGTGATGAGCGGCGAGGTCGGGCTTCTCGCCAGGCGCGGCGAGTTTGAAGCGCTGGTGATGAGGGGCGAGGTCGGGCTTCTCGCCAGGCGCGGCGAGTTTGAAACGCTGGTGATGAGCGGCGAGGTCGGGCTTCTCGCCAGGCGCGGCGAGTTTGAAACGCTGGCGATGAGCGGCGAGGTCGGGCTTCTCGCCAGGCGCGGCGAGTTTGAAGCGCTGGTGATGAGCGGCGAGGTCGGGCTTCTCGCCAGGCGCGGCGAGTTTGAAGCGCTGGTGATGAGCGGCGAGGTCGGGCTTCTCGCCAGGCGCGGCGAGTTTGAAACGCTGGCGATGAGCGGCGAGGTCGGGCTTCTCGCCAGGCGCGGCGAGTTTGAAACGCTGGTGATGAGCGGCGAGGTCGGGCTTCTCGCCAGGCGCGGCGAGTTTGAAACGCTGGTGATGAGCGGCGGGGTCGGGCTTCTCGCCAGGCGCGGCGAGTTTGAAGCGCTGGGGATGAGTGGCGAGGTCGCGCTTCTCGCCAGGCGCGGCGAGTTTGAAGCGCTGGTGATGAGCGGCGAGGTCGGGCTTCTCGCCGGGTGCGGCGAGTTTGAAACGCTGGTGATGAGCGGCGAGGTCGCGCTTCTCGCCAGGCGCGGCGAGTTTGAAACGCTGGGGATGAGCGGCGAGGTCGGGCTTCTCGCCAGGCGCGGCGTGTTTGAAGCGCTGGTGATGAGCGGCGAGGTCGCGCTTCTCGCCAGGCGCGGCGAGTTTGAAACGCTGGTGATGAGCGGCGAGGTCGGGCTTCTCGCCAGGCGCGGCGAGTTTGAAACGCTGGTGATGAGTGGCGAGGTCGCGCTTCTCGCCAGGCGCGGCGAGTTTGAAACGCTGGGGATGAGCGGCGAGGTCGGGCTTCTCGCCGGGCGCGGCGAGTTTGAAGCGCTGGTGATGAGTGGCGAGGTCGCGCTTCTCGCCGGGCGCGGCGAGTTTGGAACGCTGGTGATGAGCGGCGAGGTCGCGCTTCTCGCCAGGCGCGGCGAGTTTGAAACGCTGGTGATGAGTGGCGAGGTCGCGCTTCTCGCCAGGCGCGGCGAGTTTGAAACGCTGGTGATGAGCGGCGAGGTCGGGCTTCTCGCCAGGCGCGGCGAGTTTGAAGCGCTGGTGATGAGTGGCGAGGTCGCGCTTCTCGCCAGGCGCGGCGAGTTTGAAGCGCTGGGGATGAGCGGCGAGGTCGCGCTTCTCGCCAGGCGCGGCGAGTTTGGAACGCTGGTGATGAGCGGCGAGGTCGCGCTTCTCGCCAGGCGCGGCGAGTTTGAAACGCTGGTGATGAGTGGCGAGGTCGGGCTTCTCGCCAGGCGCGGCGAGTTTGAAACGCTGGTGATGAGCGGCGAGGTCGGGCTTCTCGCCGGGCGCGGCGAGTTTGAAGCGCTGGTGATGAGTGGCGAGGTCGCGCTTCTCGCCAGGCGCGGCGAGTTTGAAACGCTGGCGATGAGCGGCGAGGTCGCGCTTCTCGCCAGGCGCGGCGAGTTTGAAACGCTGGTGATGAGCGGCGAGGTCGGGCTTCTCGCCAGGCGCGGCGAGTTTGAAACGCTGGTGATGAGCGGCGAGGTCGGGCTTCTCGCCAGGCGCGGCGAGTTTGAAACGCTGGTGATGAGCGGCGAGGTCGCGCTTCTCGCCAGGCGCGGCGAGTTTGAAACGCTGGGGATGAGCGGCGAGGTCGGGCTTCTCGCCAGGCGCGGCGAGTTTGAAACGCTGGGGATGAGCGGCGAGGTCGGGCTTCTCGCCAGGCGCGGCGAGTTTGAAGCGCTGGTGATGAGCGGCGAGGTCGGGCTTCTCGCCAGGCGCGGCGAGTTTGAAGCGCTGGTGATGAGCGGCGAGGTCGGGCTTCTCGCCAGGCGCGGCGAGTTTGGAACGCTGGTGATGAGTGGCGAGGTCGGGCTTCTCGCCAGGCGCGGCGAGTTTGGAACGCTGGTGATGAGCGGCGAGGTCGCGCTTCTCGCCAGGCGCGGCGAGTTTGAAGCGCTGGTGATGAGCGACGAGGTCGGGCTTCTCGCCAGGCGCGGCGAGTTTGAAACGCTGGTGATGAGCGGCGAGGTCGGGCTTCTCGCCAGGCGCGGCGTGTTTGAAGCGCTGGTGATGAGCGGCGAGGTCGCGCTTCTCGCCAGGCGCGGTGAGTTTGAAACGCTGGTGATGAGCGGCGAGGTCGCGCTTCTCGCCAGGCGCGGCGAGTTTGAAACGCTGGGGATGAGCGGCGAGGTCGGGCTTCTCGCCAGGCGCGGCGTGTTTGAAGCGCTGGTGATGAGTGGCGAGGTCGGGCTTCTCGCCAGGCGCGGCGTGTTTGAAGCGCTGGTGATGAGCGGCGAGGTCGGGCTTCTCGCCAGGCGCAGCGAGTTTGAAGCGCTGGTGATGAGTGGCGAGGTCGGGCTTCTCGCCAGGCGCGGCGAGTTTGAAGCGCTGGTGATGAGTGGCGAGGTCGGGCTTCTCGCCGGGCGCGGCGAGTTTGAAACGCTGGTGATGAGCGGCGAGGTCGGGCTTCTCGCCAGGCGCGGCGAGTTTGAAACGCTGGGGATGAGCGGCGAGGTCGGGCTTCTCGCCAGGCGCGGCGAGTTTGAAACGCTGGTGATGAGCGGCGAGGTCGGGCTTCTCGCCAGGCGCGGTGAGTTTGAAGCGCTGGTGATGAGCGGCGAGGTCGGGCTTCTCGCCAGGCGCGGCGAGTTTGAAACGCTGGGGATGAGCGGCGAGGTCGCGCTTCTCGCCAGGCGCGGTGAGTTTGAAACGCTGGTGATGAGCGGCGAGGTCGGGCTTCTCGCCAGGCGCGGCGAGTTTGAAGCGCTGGTGATGAGTGGCGAGGTCGGGCTTCTCGCCGGGCGCGGCGAGTTTGAAGCGCTGGTGATGAGTGGCGAGGTCGCGCTTCTCGCCAGGCGCGGCGAGTTTGAAACGCTGGCGATGAGCGGCGAGGTCGGGCTTCTCGCCAGGCGCGGCGAGTTTGAAGCGCTGGTGATGAGCGGCGAGGTCGCGCTTCTCGCCAGGCGCGGCGAGTTTGAAACGCTGGTGATGAGTGGCGAGGTCGGGCTTCTCGCCAGGCGCGGCGAGTTTGAAACGCTGGTGATGAGCGGCGAGGTCGGGCTTCTCGCCAGGCGCGGCGAGTTTGAAGCGCTGGTGATGAGTGGCGAGGTCGCGCTTCTCGCCAGGCGCGGCGAGTTTGAAACGCTGGCGATGAGCGGCGAGGTCGGGCTTCTCGCCAGGCGCGGCGAGTTTGAAGCGCTGGTGATGAGCGGCGAGGTCGCGCTTCTCGCCAGGCGCGGCGAGTTTGAAACGCTGGTGATGAGCGGCGAGGTCGGGCTTCTCGCCAGGCGCGGCGTGTTTGAAACGCTGGTGATGAGTGGCGAGGTCGCGCTTCTCGCCAGGCGCGGCGAGTTTGAAACGCTGGTGATGAGCGGCGAGGTCGGGCTTCTCGCCAGGCGCGGCGTGTTTGAAACGCTGGTGATGAGTGGCGAGGTCGCGCTTCTCGCCAGGCGCGGCGTGTTTGAAACGCTGGTGATGAGTGGCGAGGTCGGGCTTCTCGCCAGGCGCGGCGTGTTTGAAACGCTGGTGATGAGTGGCGAGGTCGGGCTTCTCGCCAGGCGCGGCGAGTTTGAAACGCTGGTGATGAGCGGCGAGGTCGGGCTTCTCGCCAGGCGCGGCGAGTTTGAAGCGCTGGTGATGAGCGGCGAGGTCGGGCTTCTCGCCAGGCGCGGCGAGTTTGAAACGCTGGGGATGAGCGGCGAGGTCGGGCTTCTCGCCAGGCGCGGCGAGTTTGAAACGCTGGGGATGAGCGGCGAGGTCGGGCTTCTCGCCAGGCGCGGCGAGTTTGAAACGCTGGTGATGAGCGGCGAGGTCGGGCTTCTCGCTAGGCGCGGCGTGTTTGAAGCGCTGGTGATGAGCGGCGAGGTCGCGCTTCTCGCCAGGCGCGGCGTGTTTGAAGCGCTGGTGATGAGCGGCGAGGTCGCGCTTCTCGCCAGGCGCGGCGAGTTTGAAACGCTGGGGATGAGCGGCGAGGTCGGGCTTCTCGCCGGGCGCGGCGAGTTTGAAGCGCTGGTGATGAGTGGCGAGGTCGCGCTTCTCGCCGGGCGCGGCGAGTTTGGAACGCTGGTGATGAGCGGCGAGGTCGCGCTTCTCGCCAGGCGCGGCGAGTTTGAAGCGCTGGTGATGAGTGGCGAGGTCGCGCTTCTCGCCAGGCGCGGCGAGTTTGGAACGCTGGCGATGAGCGGCGAGGTCGCGCTTCTCGCCAGGCGCGGCGAGTTTGAAGCGCTGGTGATGAGCGGCGAGGTCGCGCTTCTCGCCAGGCGCGGCGAGTTTGAAGCGCTGGTGATGAGCGGCGAGGTCGCGCTTCTCGCCAGGCGCGGCGAGTTTGGAACGCTGGTGATGAGCGGCGAGGTCGGGCTTCTCGCCAGGCGCGGCGAGTTTGAAACGCTGGGGATGAGCGGCGAGGTCGGGCTTCTCGCCAGGCGCGGCGAGTTTGAAGCGCTGGGGATGAGCGGCGAGGTCGCGCTTCTCGCCAGGCGCGGCGAGTTTGAAGCGCTGGTGATGAGCGGCGAGGTCGGGCTTCTCGCCAGGCGCGGCGAGTTTGAAGCGCTGGGGATGAGCGGCGAGGTCGGGCTTCTCGCCAGGCGCGGCGAGTTTGAAGCGCTGGTGATGAGCGGCGAGGTCGGGCTTCTCGCCAGGCGCGGCGAGTTTGAAGCGCTGGTGATGAGCGGCGAGGTCGCGCTTCTCGCCAGGCGCGGCGAGTTTGGAACGCTGGGGATGAGCGGCGAGGTCGGGCTTCTCGCCAGGCGCGGCGAGTTTGAAGCGCTGGTGATGAGTGGCGAGGTCGGGCTTCTCGCCAGGCGCGGCGAGTTTGAAGCGCTGGGGATGAGCGGCGAGGTCGGGCTTCTCGCCAGGCGCGGCGAGTTTGAAGCGCTGGTGATGAGCGGCGAGGTCGCGCTTCTCGCCAGGCGCGGCGAGTTTGGAACGCTGGTGATGAGCGGCGAGGTCGGGCTTCTCGCCGGGCGCGGCGAGTTTGAAACGCTGGGGATGAGTGGCGAGGTCGGGCTTCTCGCCAGGCGCGGCGAGTTTGAAACGCTGGCGATGAGCGGCGAGGTCGGGCTTCTCGCCAGGCGCGGCGAGTTTGGAACGCTGGTGATGAGCGGCGAGGTCGGGCTTCTCGCCAGGCGCGGCGAGTTTGGAACGCTGGTGATGAGCGGCGAGGTCGGGCTTCTCGCCAGGCGCGGCGAGTTTGAAACGCTGGTGATGAGCGGCGAGGTCGGGCTTCTCGCCAGGCGCGGCGAGTTTGAAACGCTGGTGATGAGTGGCGAGGTCGCGCTTCTCGCCAGGCGCGGCGAGTTTGAAACGCTGGTGATGAGTGGCGAGGTCGCGCTTCTCGCCAGGCGCGGCGAGTTTGAAACGCTGGCGATGAGCGGCGAGGTCGGGCTTCTCGCCAGGCGCGGCGAGTTTGAAACGCTGGTGATGAGCGGCGAGGTCGGGCTTCTCGCCAGGCGCGGCGAGTTTGAAACGCTGGTGATGAGCGGCGAGGTCGGGCTTCTCGCCAGGCGCGGCGAGTTTGAAACGCTGGCGATGAGCGGCGAGGTCGGGCTTCTCGCCAGGCGCGGCGAGTTTGAAGCGCTGGTGATGAGGGGCGAGGTCGGGCTTCTCGCCAGGCGCGGCGAGTTTGAAACGCTGGTGATGAGCGGCGAGGTCGGGCTTCTCGCCAGGCGCGGCGAGTTTGAAACGCTGGTGATGAGCGGCGAGGTCGCGCTTCTCGCCAGGCGCGGCGAGTTTGAAACGCTGGTGATGAGCGGCGAGGTCGGGCTTCTCGCCAGGCGCGGCGAGTTTGAAACGCTGGGGATGAGCGGCGAGGTCGGGCTTCTCGCCGGGCGCGGCGAGTTTGAAACGCTGGGGATGAGCGGCGAGGTCGGGCTTCTCGCCGGGCGCGGCGAGTTTGAAACGCTGGTGATGAGCGGCGAGGTCGGGCTTCTCGCCAGGCGCGGCGAGTTTGAAACGCTGGTGATGAGTGGCGAGGTCGCGCTTCTCGCCAGGCGCGGCGAGTTTGAAACGCTGGCGATGAGCGGCGAGGTCGGGCTTCTCGCCAGGCGCGGCGAGTTTGAAACGCTGGTGATGAGCGGCGAGGTCGCGCTTCTCGCCAGGCGCGGCGAGTTTGAAACGCTGGTGATGAGCGGCGAGGTCGGGCTTCTCGCCAGGCGCGGCGAGTTTGAAGCGCTGGTGATGAGCGGCGAGGTCGGGCTTCTCGCCGGGCGCGGCGAGTTTGAAACGCTGGTGATGAGCGGCGAGGTCGCGCTTCTCGCCAGGCGCGGCGAGTTTGAAACGCTGGTGATGAGTGGCGAGGTCGGGCTTCTCGCCAGGCGCGGCGAGTTTGAAACGCTGGTGATGAGCGGCGAGGTCGGGCTTCTCGCCAGGCGCGGCGAGTTTGAAACGCTGGCGATGAGTGGCGAGGTCGCGCTTCTCGCCAGGCGCGGCGAGTTTGAAGCGCTGGTGATGAGTGGCGAGGTCGCGCTTCTCGCCAGGCGCGGCGAGTTTGAAGCGCTGGTGATGAGCGGCGAGGTCGGGCTTCTCGCCAGGCGCGGCGAGTCTGAAACGCTGGTGATGAGCGGCGAGGTCGCGCTTTTCGCCAGGCGCGGCGAGTTTGAAGCGCTGGTGATGAGCGGCGAGGTCGGGCTTCTCGCCAGGCGCGGCGAGTTTGAAACGCTGGTGATGAGCGGCGAGGTCGGGCTTCTCGCCAGGCGCGGCGAGTTTGAAGCGCTGGTGATGAGCGGCGAGGTCGGGCTTCTCGCTGGGCGCGGCGAGTTTGAAACGCTGGTGATGAGCGGCGAGGTCGGGCTTCTCGCCAGGCGCGGCGAGTTTGAAACGCTGGTGATGAGCGGCGAGGTCGCGCTTCTCGCCAGGCGCGGCGAGTTTGAAACGCTGGCGATGAGCGGCGAGGTCGCGCTTCTCGCCAGGCGCGGCGAGTTTGAAGCGCTGGTGATGAGCGGCGAGGTCGGGCTTCTCGCCAGGCGCGGCGAGTTTGAAGCGCTGGTGATGAGCGGCGAGGTCGGGCTTCTCGCCAGGCGCGGCGAGTTTGAAACGCTCGGGATGAGCGGCGAGGTCGCGCTTCTCGCCAGGCGCGGCGAGTTTGAAGCGCTGGTGATGAGCGGCGAGGTCGGGCTTCTCGCCAGGCGCGGCGAGTTTGAAACGCTGGCGATGAGCGGCGAGGTCGGGCTTCTCGCTGGGCGCGGCGAGTTTGAAGCGCTGGGGATGAGCGGCGAGGTCGGGCTTCTCGCCAGGCGCGGCGTGTTTGAAACGCTGGTGATGAGCGGCGAGGTCGGGCTTCTCGCCAGGCGCGGCGAGTCTGAAACGCTGGTGATGAGCGGCGAGGTCGGGCTTCTCGCCAGGCGCGGCGAGTTTGAAACGCTGGGGATGAGCGGCGAGGTCGGGCTTCTCGCCAGGCGCGGCGAGTTTGAAACGCTGGTGATGAGCGGCGAGGTCGGGCTTCTCGCCAGGCGCGGCGAGTTTGAAACGCTGGTGATGAGTGGCGAGGTCGCGCTTCTCGCCAGGCGCGACGAGTTTGAAACGCTGGTGATGAGTGGCGAGGTCGGGCTTCTCGCCAGGCGCGGCGAGTTTGAAACGCTGGTGATGAGCGGCGAGGTCGCGCTTCTCGCCAGGCGCGGCGAGTTTGAAACGCTGGTGATGAGCGGCGAGGTCGGGCTTCTCGCCAGGCGCGGCGAGTTTGAAACGCTGGTGATGAGCGGCGAGGTCGCGCTTCTCGCCAGGCGCGGCGAGTTTGAAACGCTCGGGATGAGCGGCGAGGTCGCGCTTCTCGCCAGGCGCGGCGAGTTTGAAGCGCTGGGGATGAGCGGCGAGGTCGGGCTTCTCGCCAGGCGCGGCGAGTTTGAAACGCTGGTGATGAGCGGCGAGGTCGGGCTTCTCGCCAGGCGCGGCGAGTTTGAAGCGCTGGTGATGAGCGGCGAGGTCGGCTTCTCGCCAGGCGCGACGAGTTTGAAACGCTGGTGATGAGTGGCGAGGTCGGGCTTCTCGCCAGGCGCGGCGAGTTTGAAACGCTGGCGATGAGCGGCGAGGTCGGGCTTCTCGCCAGGCGCGGCGAGTTTGAAGCGCTGGTGATGAGCGGCGAGGTCGGGCTTCTCGCCAGGCGCGGCGAGTTTGAAACGCTGGTGATGAGCGGCGAGGTCGGGCTTCTCGCCAGGCGCGGCGAGTTTGAAACGCTGGTGATGAGTGGCGAGGTCGGGCTTCTCGCTGGGCGCGGCGAGTTTGAAACGCTGGTGATGAGCGGCGAGGTCGGGCTTCTCGCCAGGCGCGGCGAGTTTGAAACACTGGTGATGAGCGGCGAGGTCGGGCTTCTCGCCAGGCGCGGCGAGTTTGGAACGCTGGCGATGAGCGGCGAGGTCGGGCTTCTCGCCAGGCGCGGCGAGTTTTCCTATTCTCGCAGTTTCTCGGAGCTTACTGAATAGCAGTGGGGTTTTTTGTGAGATAGGGCTTATCGGTGCTTACAGTATAGGCCCCTGTGTGTGTGTGTTTCACTGTGTGTATCACTGTGCTTGTATGTGTCACCGTGTATGTGTATCACTGTGTGTCCCTGTGTATGTGTGTATCACTGTGTATGTGTCTCACTGTGTGTATGTGTCTCACTGTGTGTATGTGTGTCTCACTGTGTGTATGTGTGCCTCACTGTGTGTATGTGTGTCTTTCTGTGTGTATGTGTGTCTCACTGTGTGTATGTGTGTATCACTGTGTATGTGTGTGTATCACTGTGTATGTGTGTGTATCACTGTGTATGTGTCTATCACTGTGTATGTGTGTATCACTGTGAGCCTGTATGTGTGTATCAATGTGTATCCCTGTGAGTGTGTGTATCACTGTGTATGTGTGTATCACTGTGTGTGTGTGAATCACATAGTATGTGTGTATCACTGTGTATGTGTGTCTCACTGTGTGTATGTGTGTATCACTGTGTATGTGTGTCTCACTGTGTGTATGCGTGTATCACTGTGTATGTGTGTATCACTGTGAGTGTGTATGTGTATCACTGTGTATGTGTGTATCACTGTCAGTGTGTATGTGTATCCCTGTGTGTATGTGTGTATCACTGTGAGTGTGTATGTGTATCACTGTGTGTATGTGTGTATCACTGTGAGTGTGTGTATCACTGAGTGTGTGTATCACTGTGTATGTGTGTATCACTGTGAGTGTGTGTATCACTGTGAGTGTGTGTATCACTGTGAGTGTGTGTATCACTGTGTGTGTATCACTGTGTGAGTGTGTGTATCACTGTGTATGTGTGTATCACTGTGTATCACTGTGAGTGTGTGTATCACTGTGTGTGTATCACTGTGTGTGTATCACTGTGTATCACTGTGTATCACTGTGTATCACTGTGTGTATGTGTGTATCACTGTATCACTGTGTATGTGTGTATCACTGTGTATCACTGTGTGTGTATCACTGTGAGTGTGTGTATCACTGTGAGTGTGTGTATCACTGTGAGTGTGTGTATCACTGTGAGTGTGTGTATCACTGTGTATCACTGTGAGTGTGTGTATCACTGTGTGTGTATCACTGTGTATCACTGTGTGTATGTGTGTATCACTGTATCACTGTGTATGTGTGTATCACTGTGTGTATGTGTGTATGTGTGTATCACTGTATCACTGTGTGTATGTGTGTATCACTGTATCACTGTGTATGTGTGTATCACTGTGTGTATGTGTGTATGTGTGTATCACTGTATCACTGTGTATGTGTGTATCACTGTATCACTGTGTATGTGTGTATCACTGTGTGTATGTGTGTATGTGTGTATCACTGTATCACTGTGTGTATGTGTGTATCACTGTATCACTGTGTATGTGTGTATCACTGTGTGTATGTGTGTATGTGTGTATCACTGTATCACTGTGTATGTGTGTATCACTGTGTATCACTGTGTATCACTGTGTGTATGTGTGTATCACTGTATCACTGTGTATGTGTGTATCACTGTGTATCACTGTGTATCACTGTTTATCACTGTGTGTATGTGTGTATCACTGTATCACTGTGTATGTGTGTATCACTGTGTGTATGTGTGTATGTGTGTATCACTGTATCACTGTGTATGTGTGTATCACTGTGTATCACTGTGAGTCTGTGCGTATGTGGCACTCTGCAATCCCCCCGCCCCCCTCAGTCCCCCTGCTCTGCTCTCCCCCCTCTCTATGCTGCCTCTGTCATTCCTTGTTTGCATTAAATCCTGGGAGAGAAAGAGGGGAGGGAGAGAGACAGGGAGAGGAGGAGAGAGAGGGGGAGACAGGGGAGGGGAGAGAGTGAGGGGAGAGAGCGAGGGGGGATCCAGAGAAGGGGAAGAGAAAGAAAGAGAAGAGACAGGAGAGGAGAGACTGGAGGAGGAACGAGAGGAGAAGTGGGAGAGAGAGAGAGGGGGAGAGACTGGAGGAGGAACGAGAGGAGAAGTGGGAGAGAGAGAGAGGGGGAGAGACTGGAGGAGGAACGAGAGAAGAATTACACTAACAAAAGTGAAACACTAAAGGTAAGAGAGAGAGAGAGGGTGAGACAGAGAGTGAGAGAGTGAGAGAGAGAGAGAGAGAGAGAGAGAGAGGGTGAGAGAGAGAGTGAGAGAGTGTGAGAGTGAGAGAGGGTGAGAGAGAGAGAGAGGGTAAGAGAGAGAGTGAAAGAGAGAGCAAGATATGGGAGGGAGAGAGTGGAGAGAGATGGGGGGGAGAGGAGAGAGCAAAAGAGGGAGAGAGCGCACAAAATATGGGAGGGAGAGAGATGGAGGGAGAGAGAGATGGGGAGAGAAAGAGAGGAGAAGTGGGGGAGAGAGATGGGGGAGTGAGGAGAGAGCGAGATATGGGAGGGAGAGAGAGATGAGAGAGGAGAGAGAGGGAGATATGGCAGTTAGAGAGATGGGGAGAGAGAGGGAGACATGGGAGGGAGAGAGAGGAGAGAGAGAGGAGAGAGAGAGGAGAGAGAGAGCGAGATATGGGAGGGAGAGAGAGATGGGGAGAGAGGAGAGAGAGGGAGATATGGCAGTTAGAGAGAGATGGGGAGAGAGAGGGAGATATGGGATGGGGAGAGAGGAGAGAGAGCGAGATATGGGAGGGAGAGAGAGATGGGGAGAGAAAGAGAGGAGAAGTGGGGGAGAGAGATGGGGGAGTGAGGAGAGAGCGAGATATGGGAGGGAGAGAGAGATGGGGAGAGAGGAGCGAGAGGGAGATATGGCAGTTAGAGAGAGATGGGGGAGAGAGGGAGACATGGGAGGGAGAGAGAGGAGAGAGAGGAGAGAGAGAGCGAGATATGGGAGGGAGAGAGGGAGAGATGGGGGAGAGAGGAGAGGTGGGGGTGAGAGAAAGGGGTTGAAAAAGAGATGGATAGAGAAGTGAAGGAGAGAGAGCACAAGAGTAGCGTTAGATCCAGAGAGCGAGAGAGCGCACATCTGTTTATTAGAACGTGTGTGAAGATAATTTGAGACAGTCACGCTATGTGACTAAATTACATCAGAGGTGATCGACAGAGTCTAGCCATACATACACACATACACACATCATACATACACACATACATCATACACACAAACACATCATACATACATACACAACATACCTACATACACAACATACATACACATCCATACATACATACACACATACATACATACACAACATACCTACATACACAACATACATACACATCCATACATACATACACACATACATACATACACAACATACCTACATACACAACATACATACACATCCATACATACATACACACATACACACATCATACATACACACATACACATCATACATACATACACAACATACCTACATACACAACATACATACACATCCATACATACATACACACATACACACACATCATACATACACACATACACACACATCATACATACATACATACACACACATCATACATACACACATACATCGTACACACAAACACATCATACATACATACACAACATACCTACATACACAACATACATACACATCCATACATACATACACACATACACACACATCATACATACACACATACACACACATCATACATACACACATACATCGTACACACAAACACATCATACATACATACACAACATACCTACACATACATACACAACATACATACACATCCATTCATACATACATACACAACATACCTACATACACAACATACATACACATCCATACATACATACACAACATACATACACATACATACATACATACATACACAACATACATACACATCCATTCATACATGCATACATACACATACATATATCATACACACAAACACATCATACATACATACACAACATACCTACATACACAACATACATACACATCCATACATACATACACAACATACATACACATCCATTCATACATACATACACAACATACCTACATACACAACATACATACACATACATACATACATACACAACATACATACACATCCATTCATACATACATACACAACATACATACACATCCATTCATACATGCATACATCATACATACACACACATCATACATACACATACATATATCATACATGCATACATACATACACATCCATTCATACATAAACACATACATGCATAAATACACATACACATGCATACACATACATAAATACACACATGCATACATACATATATCATACATGCATAAATACATGCACACATGCTGTGTGTATTATATAGTATATGCGAGTGACAATGTTAGGTAAAAACCATATTTGAATGCTGTTTTCTGTCTACCCCTAATCACATTAAGTGTTGACACCTAGGCAGGGAACATCCTGTGTAGAAAACCATTTGTTTGAATGTGCCTCAGATGTGCTAATTAAGCAGACAGAACCACACTGTCAGGTGACTTTTTAGGCCCATATAAACCCAGTCAGAACAGCTAGTCTGCCTGCAGCCTTCTCCAAGTGGCCCATTATAAGTGGCATGAATACGGAACAACTGAAGTTTAAAAGCAAGTTCAGAAGAAGTGGACACCCCATCTGGCCCTGATTCCTGCATGTGAACTGCGCTGGAAAGGAGGAAATCATCTATACCAGACTGCATCATTACTGCTGTGATGCTGCCTTTACCATTTATATTTGCTGTGGCTTCACTTCTTCTCAAATTATGCACTTCTTTTTACCAGCCTCATTATGTCTCTAACTCTATTCATATATCTCCATCTCTCCTTCCTTCATCACTTCTCTGTTCACATGAACTCCTTTCTTACCTGCGTCCTCTGTCACCACACAGCTATACACCCTGCTCTAAAACACACCCTTACAAATCCTCCTCACACATTCTCTTTCTATCCATGCTTCTCCTCCTTGCTTCGGGGGATATCTCTCCCAATCCTGGTCCCTGCCCTATTCCTACATGCGCTCGTCCTCGCCTGCCAATTGCAACCTCTACTCCTCCAACCTCATACCCATCCCCTGCCACCCTCCCTCCTCTCTCCTTTTCTCCTGTGCCCTTTGGAATGCTCGCTCCCTCTCTAACAAGTTCCTCTCTGTGCATGACTTCTTTCTCTCTCACTCCATGCTTCTCTTTGCTATAACTGAGACCTGGCTCACTCAGTCTGACTCCGCTCTGGAAGCTGCCCTCTCCTATGGTGGCCTTTCCTTCTCCCACACTCCGCGCACTGATGGCAGGGGTGGAGGCGTGGGGCTCCTGCTCTCCTCTCTCTGCCGTTACCGAACCCTTCCTATTCCTCCCTCTCTTGCTTTCCATCCTTTGAGGCTCACACTGTCCAGATCTTCTCTCCTCTCCCTGTCCATGTGGCGGTCATCTATCGCCCACCTACCTCTACTCATCCCCCTTCTGCCTTTCTCTCTCACTTTGAATCCTGGCTCTCTTTCTTCCTCTCCTCAGACTCCCCTGTTCTTCTCCTGGGGGACTTCAATTGCCACATTGATGACCCCTCTCTCCCTTGGGCTTCCCGCTTTCTCTCTCTAACCTCTTCTTTTGGCCTTCAACAGTGGACTGCAGCCAGCACCCACAAGGATGGCCACTACTTAGACCTGGTTTTCACTAAGAACTTCTCTCTCTCAGATTTCTCCATTACCCCTTTTCCTCTCTCTGACCATCATCTCATCTCATTCTCCCTATCTCGCTTCTCCCCTTCCCCACCTCCATCTACCCCCCGGTTCTGCAGAAACCTGCGCTCTATTCACTTACCTGACTTTGAGTCCACTTTACGCTCCTCCCTCTCCTCTCTCAGCTCTGCTACAGACCCCGACAACCTGGTCAGGAACTACAACTCTGTCTTGGCCTCGTCTCTTGATCTACATGCCCCTCTTTCTCTCTGCCACACTCGCCATTCTAACCCTAGACCCTGGCTAAATTCCCACACACGCATGCTGCGTTCCTCCACTCGTTCCTCTGAACGCCTGTGGAGGAAGTCTCACACTCTCGCAGACTTCCTTCACTACAAATTTATGCTATCCTGTTTCAACTCTGCCCTCTCGCAAGCTAAACAAGCCTACTTTTGTGCACTAATCAACATGCACAAGTCTAACCCACGCTGACTGTTCTCTCTCTTTGATACTCTACTCAAACCACCCTCAGCTGCTTCTCCTGCCTCCATCTCCGCTCAGGACTTTGCTGACTATTTTAAGGAAAAGGTGGAATCCATAAGGCAGAACATCCCCCTCTGTTTCTTCCTCCCATCCTACACCTCTTCCAAACTCGCCTCCTGCCTTCCTTGACTCTTTTTCAACTGTCTCAGAGGAGGATGTGTCGCTGTTGATCGCCTCTTCTCCCTCTACCACTTGCCCTCTTGACCCCATTCCCTCCCATCTCCTAAAACCTCTTGCTCCTACTATAATCCCTACGTTCACACACATTTTTAACTCCTCCCTCTGCTCTGGAACCTTTCCATCCTCCTTCAAACATGCAACAGTCATACCATTACTCAAAAACAGCAAGCTTGACCCTACCTTTCTGTCTAACTATCGACCTGTCTCCCTCCTGCCTTTTGCCTCTAAACTCCTTGAACGTCTTGTATTCTCTCGCTTGCTCCATTTTCTGAACACCTATTCTCTCCTAGACCCTCTACAATCTGGCTTCCGCACTGCTCACTACACGGAAACAGCCCTCACTAAAATAACTGAAGACCTCCATGCTGCCAAAGACAGAGGTCATTACACTTTGCTCATATTACTCGACCTCTCTGCAGCATTTGACACCATGGACCACCCTCTTCTCCTTCACATTCTCCATACTCTTGGTATTCGGAACAAAGCTCTATCCTGGATCTCATCCTACCTCTCCCATCGTACTTTCAGTGTCTCTTCTGCTAACACCTCCTCCGCCTCTATTGATCTCTCTGTGGGGGTACCCCAGGGCTCTGTCCTGGGACCTCTTCTCTTTTCTCTGTACACACTCTCTCTAGGTGACCTAATAACATCTTTTGGGTTTAAAAATCACCTCTATGCTGACGACACACAAATATACTGCGCCTGCGGGTCAGTCCATACACATACCAAATAGGAACCGGCGCCTGCGGGTCAGTCCATACACATACCAAATAGGAACCGGCGCCTTCGGGTCAGTCCATACAAATACCAAATAGGAACCGGCGCCTTCGGGTCATTCCATACAAATACCAAATAGGAACCGGCGCCTTCGGGTCATTCCATACACATACCAAATAGGAACCGGCGCCTTCGGGTCAGTCCATACAAATACCAAATAGGAACCGGCGCCTGCGGGTCAGTCCATACAAATACCAAATAGGAACCGGCGCCTTCGGGTCATTCCATACACATACCAAATAGGAACCGGCGCCTTCGGGTCAGTCCATACACATACCAAATAGGAACCGGCGCCTTCGGGTCAGTCCATACACATACCAAATAGGAACCGGCGCCTGCGGGTCAGTCCATACACATACCAAATAGGAACCGGCGCCTTCGGGTCAGTCCATACAAATACAAAATAGGAACCGGCGCCTTCGGGTCAGTCCATACACATACCAAATAGGAACCGGCGCCTGCGGGTCAGTCCATACAAATACCAAATAGGAACCGGCGCCTTCGGGTCAGTCCATACAAATACCAAATAGGAACCGGCGCCTTCGGGTCAGTCCATACACATACCAAATAGGAACCGGCGCCTGCGGGTCAGTCCATACAAATACCAAATAGGAACCGGCGCCTTCGGGTCAGTCCATACACATACCAAATAGGAACCGGCGCCTGCGGGTCAGTCCATACACATACCAAATAGGAACCGGCACCAGCGGGTCAGTCCATACACATACCAAATAGGAAACGGCGCCTGCGGGTCAGTCCATACACATACCAAATGGGAAACGGCGCCTTCGGGTCAGTCCACACACATACCAAATAGGAAATGGCGCCTGCGGGTCAGTCCATACACATACCAAATAGGAACCGGCGCCTGCGGGTCAGTCCATACACATACCAAATAGGAACCGGCACCTTCGGGTCAGTCCATACAAATACCAAATAGGAACCGGCGCCTTCGGGTCATTCCATACAAATACCAAATAGGAACCGGCGCCTTCGGGTCATTCCATACACATACCAAATAGGAACCGGCGCCTTCGGGTCAGTCCATACAAATACCAAATAGGAACCGGCGCCTGCGGGTCAGTCCATACAAATACCAAATAGGAACCGGCGCCTTCGGGTCATTCCATACACATACCAAATAGGAACCGGCGCCTTCGGGTCAGTCCATACAAATACCAAATAGGAACCGGCGCCTTCGGGTCAGTCCATACACATACCAAATAGGAACCGGCGCCTGCGGGTCAGTCCATACACATACCAAATAGGAACCGGCACCTGCGGGTCAGTCCATACACATACCAAATAGGAACCGGCACCTGCGGGTCAGTCCATACACATACCAAATGGGAAACGGCGCCTTCGGGTCAGTCCATACACATACCAAATAGGAACCGGCGCCTTCGGGTCATTCCATACAAATACCAAATAGGAACCGGCGCCTTCGGGTCATTCCATACAAATACCAAATAGGAACCGGCGCCTTCGGGTCATTCCATACACATACCAAATAGGAACCGGCGCCTTCGGGTCAGTCCATACAAATACCAAATAGGAACCGGCGCCTGCGGGTCAGTCCATACAAATACCAAATAGGAACCGGCGCCTTCGGGTCATTCCATACACATACCAAATAGGAACCGGCGCCTTCGGGTCAGTCCATACACATACCAAATAGGAACCGGCGCCTTCGGGTCAGTCCATACACATACCAAATAGGAACCGGCGCCTGCGGGTCAGTCCATACACATACCAAATAGGAACCGGCGCCTTCGGGTCAGTCCATACAAATACAAAATAGGAACCGGCGCCTTCGGGTCAGTCCATACACATACCAAATAGGAACCGGCGCCTGCGGGTCAGTCCATACAAATACCAAATAGGAACCGGCGCCTTCGGGTCAGTCCATACAAATACCACATAGGAACCGGCGCCTTCGGGTCAGTCCATACACATACCAAATAGGAACCGGCGCCTGCGGGTCAGTCCATACAAATACCAAATAGGAACCGGCGCCTTCGGGTCAGTCCATACAAATACAAAATAGGAACCGGCGCCTTCGGGTCAGTCCATACACATACCAAATAGGAACCGGCGCCTGCGGGTCAGTCCATACAAATACCAAATAGGAACCGGCGCCTTCGGGTCAGTCCATACAAATACCACATAGGAACCGGCGCCTTCGGGTCAGTCCATACACATACCAAATAGGAACCGGCGCCTGCGGGTCAGTCCATACAAATACCAAATAGGAACCGGCGCCTTCGGGTCAGTCCATACACATACCAAATAGGAACCGGCGCCTGCGGGTCAGTCCATACACATACCAAATAGGAACCGGCACCTGCGGGTCAGTCCATACACATACCAAATAGGAACCGGCACCTGCGGGTCAGTCCATACACATACCAAATGGGAAACGGCGCCAACGGGTCAGTCCATACACATACCAAATAGGAAACGGCGCCTGCGGGTCAGTCCATACACATACCAAATGGGAACCGGCGCCTTCGGGTCAGTCCATACACATACCAAGTAGGAACCGGCGCCTTCGGGTCAGTCCATACAAATACCAAATAGGAACCGGCGCCTGCGGGTCAGTCCATACAAATACCAAATAGGAACCGGCGCCTTCGGGTCAGTCCATACACATACCAAATAGGAACCGGCGCCTTCGGGTCAGTCCATACACATACCAAATAGGAACCGGCGCCTTCGGGTCAGTCCATACACATACCAAATAGGAACCGGCGCCTTCGGGTCAGTCTATACACATACCAAATAGGAACCGGCGCCTGTGGGTCAGTCCATACAAATACCAAATAGGAACCGGTGCCTTCGGGTCAGTCCATACAAATACCAAATAGGAACCGGCGCCTGCGGGTCAGTCCATACAAATACCAAATAGGAACCGGTGCCTGCGGGTCAGTCCATACACATACCAAATAGGAACCGGCGCCTGCGGGTCAGTCCATACAAATACCAAATAGGAACCGGCGCCTGCGGGTCAGTCCATACAAATACCAAATAGGAACCGGTGCCTTCGGGTCAGTCCATACAAATACCAAATAGTAACCGGCGCCTGCGGGTCAGTCCATACAAATACCAAATAGGAACCGGTGCCTGCGGGTCAGTCCATACACATACCAAATAGGAACCGGCGCCTGCGGGTCAGTCCATACACATACCAAATAGGAACCGGCGCCTTCAGGTCAGTCCATACAAATACCAAATAGGAACCGGCGCCTTCGGGTCAGTCCATACACATACCAAATAGGAACCGGCGCCTTCGGGTCAGTCCATACACATACCAAATAGGAACCAACGTCTGCGAGTCAGTCCATACAAATACCAAATAGGAACCGGCGCCTGCGGGTCAGTCCATACACATACCAAATAGGAACCGGCGCCTTCGGGTCAGTCCATACACATACCAAATAGGAACCGGCGCCTGCGGGTCAGTCCATACACGTACCAAATAGGAACCGGCGCCTTCGGGTCAGTCCACACACATACCAAATAGGAACCGGCGCCTTCGGGTCAGTCCATACAAATACCAAATAGGAACCGGCGCCTTCGGGTCAGTCCATACAAATACCAAATAGGAACCGGCGCCTTCGGGTCATTCCATACACATACCAAATAGGAACCGGCGCCTGCGGGTCAGTCCATACACATACCAAATAGGAACCGGCGCCTTCGGGTCAGTCCATACAAATACCAAATATGAACCGGCGCCTGTGGGTCAGTCCATACAAATACCAAATAGGAACCGGCGCCTTCGGGTCATTCCATACACATACCAAATAGGAACCGGCGCCTTCGGGTCAGTCCATACACATACCAAATAGGAACCGGCACCTTCGGGTCAGTCCATACACATACCAAATAGGAACCGGCGCCTGCGGGTCAGTCCATACACATACCAAATAGGAACCGGCGCCTTCGGGTCAGTCCATACAAATTCCAAATAGGTACCGGCGCCTGCGGGTCAGTCCATACACATACCAAATAGGAACCGGCGCCTGTGGGTCAGTCCATACAAATACCAAATAGGAACCGGCGCCTGCGGGTCAGTCCATACATATACCAAATAGGAACCGGCACCTGCGGGTCAGTCCATACAAATACCAAATAGGAACCGGCGCCTGCGGGTCAGTCCATACACATACCAAATAGGAACCGGCGCCTGCGGGTCAGTCCATACAAATACCAAATAGGAACCGGCGCCTGCGGGTCAGTCCATACACATACCAAATAGGAACCGGCGCCTGCGGGTCAGTCCATACAAATACCAAATAGGAACCGGCACCTGCGGGTCAGTCCATTCAAATACCAAATAGGAACCGGCGCCTTCGGGTCAGTCCATACAAATACCAAATAGGAACCGGCGCCTGCGGGTCAGTCCATTCAATTACCAAATAGGAACCGGCGCCTGCGGGTCAGTCCATACACATTCCAAATAGGAACCGGCGCCTTCGGTTCAGTCCATACAAATACCAAATAGGAACCGGCACCTGCGGGTCAGTCCATTCAAATACCAAATAGGAACCGGCGCCTGCGGGTCAATCCATACACATACCAAATAGGAACCGGCGCCTGCGGGTCAGTCCATACACATACCAAATAGGAACCGGCACCTGCGGGTCAGTCCATACAAATACCAAATAGGAACCGGCGCCTTCGGGTCAGTCCATACAAATACCAAATAGGAACCGGTGCCTGCGGGTCAGTCCATACAAATACCAAATAGGAACCGGCGCCTGCGGGTCAGTCCATTCAAATACCAAATAGGAACCGGCGCCTTCGGGTCAGTCCATACAAATACCAAATAGGAACCGGCACCTGCGGGTCAGTCCATACAAATTCCAAATAGGAACCGGCGCCTGCGGGTCAGTCCATACAAATACCAAATAGGAACCGGCGCCTGCAGGTCAGTCCATTCAAATACCAAATAGGAACCGGCGCCTTCGGGTTAGTCTATACAAATACCAAATAGGAACCGGCGCCTGCGGGTCAGTCCATACACATACCAAATAGGAACCGGCGCCTGCGGGTCGGTCCATACACATACCAAATAGGAACCGGCGCCTGCGGGTCAGTCCATGCACATACCAAATAGGAACCGGCGCCTGCGGGTCAGTCCATACACATACCAAATAGGAACCGGCGCCTGCGGGTGAGTCCATACAAATACCAAATAGGAACCGGCGCCTGCGGGTCAGTCCATGCACATACCAAATAGGAACCGGCGCCTTCGGGTCAGTCCATACAAATACCAAATAGGAACCGGCGCCTTCGGTCAGTCCATACAAATACCAAATAGGAACCGGCGCCTGCGGGTCAGTCCATACAAATACCAAATAGGAACCGGCACCTGCGGGTCAGTCCATACAAATTCCAAATAGGAACCGGTGCCTGCGGGTCAGTCCATACAAATACCAAATAGGAACCGGCGCCTGCGGGTCAGTCCATACAAATACCAAATAGGAACCGGCGCCTGCGGGTCAGTCCATACAAATACCAAATAGGAACCGGCGCCTTCGGGTCAGTCCATACACATACCAAATAGGAACCGGCGCCTGCGGGTCAGTCCATACACATACCAAATTGGAACCGGCGCCTGCGGGTCAGTCCATACACATACCAAATAGGAACCGGAGCCTGCGGGTCAGTCTATACAAATACCAAATAGGAACCGGCGCCTGCGGGTCAGTCTATACAAATACCAAATAGGAACCGGCACCTGCGGGTCAGTCCATACACATACCAAATAGGAACCGGCACCTGGGGGTCAGTCCATACACATACCAAGTAGGAACCGGCGCCTTCGGTCAGTCCATACACATACCAAATAGGAACCGGAGCCTGCGGGTCAGTCCATACACATACCAAATAGGAACCTGCGCCTGGGGTCAGTCCATTTACATTCCAAATAGGAACCGGCACCTGCGGGTCAGTCCATACACATACCAAGTAGGAACCGGCGCCTTCGGTCAGTCCATACAAATACCAAATAGGAACCGGCGCCTTCGGGTCAGTCCATTCAAATACCAAATAGGAACCGGCGCCTTCGGGTCAGTCCATACACATACCAAATAGGAACCGGCGCCTGCGGGTCAGTCCATACACATACCAAATAGGAACCGGCGCCTTCGGTCAGTCCATACACATACCAAGTAGGAACCGGCGCCTTCGGTCAGTCCATACACATACCAAGTAGGAACCGGCGCCTTCGGTCAGTCCATACAAATACCAAATAGGAACCGGCGCCTTCGGGTCAGTCCATTCAAATACCAAATAGGAACCGGCGCCTGCGAGTCAGTCCATACAAATACCAAATAGGAACCGGCGCCTGCGGGTCAGTCCATACAAATACGAAATAGGAACCGGCGCCTGCGGGTCAGTCCATACAAATACCAAATAGGAACCGGCGCCTGCGGGTCAGTCCATACAAATACCAAATAGGAACTGGCGCCTGCGGGTCAGTCCATACACATACCAAATAGGAACCGGCGCCTGCGGGTCAGTCCATACACATACCAAATAGGAACCGGCACCTGCGGGTCAGTCCATACAAATACCAAATAGGAACCGGCGCCTTCGGTCAGTCCATACAAATACCAAATAGGAACCGGCGCCTTCGGTCAGTCCATACAAATACCAAATAGGAACCGGCGCCTGCGGGTCAGTCCATTCAAATACCAAATAGGAACCGGCGCCTTCGGGTCAGTCCATACACATACCAAATAGGAACCGGCACCTGCGGGTCAGTCCATACAAATTCCAAATAGGAACCGGCGCCTGCGGGTCAGTCCATACACATACCAAATAGGAACCGGCGCCTGCGGGTCAGTCCATACAAATACCAAATAGGAACCGGCGCCTGCGGGTCAGTCCATACACATACCAAATAGGAACCGGCGCCTTCGGGTCAGTCCATACAAATACCAAATAGGAACCGGCGCCTGCGGGTCAGTCCATTCAAATACCAAATAGGAACCGGCGCCTTCGGGTCAGTCCATACAAATACCAAATAGGAACCGGCACCTGCGGGTCAGTCCATACAAATTCCAAATAGGAACCGGCGCCTGCGGGTCAGTCCATACACATACCAAATAGGAACCGGCGCCTGCGGGTCAGTCCATACAAATACCAAATAGGAACCGGCGCCTGCGGGTCAGTCCATACAAATACCAAATAGGAACCGGCGCCTGCGGGTCAGTCCATACAAATACCAAATAGGAACCGCCGCCTTCGGGTCATTCCATACACATACCAAATAGGAACCGGCGCCTTCGGGTCAGTCCATACAAATACCAAATAGGAACCGGCGCCTGCGGGTCAGTCCATTCAAATACCAAATAGGAACCGGCGCCTTCGGGTCAGTCCATACAAATACCAAATAGGAACCGGCACCTGCGGGTCAGTCCATACAAATTCCAAATAGGAACCGGCGCCTGCGGGTCAGTCCATACACATACCAAATAGGAACCGGTGCCTGTGAGTCAGTCCATACAAATACCAAATAGGAACCGGCGCCTGCGGGTCAGTCCATACAAATACCAAATAGGAACCGGCGCCTGCGGGTCAGTCCATACAAATACCAAATAGGAACCGCCGCCTGCGGGTCAGTCCATACAAATACCAAATAGGAACCGGCGCCTTCGGGTCAGTCCATACGCATACCAAATAGGAACCGGCGCCTGCGGGTCAGTCCATACACATACCAAATAGGAACCGGCGCCTGCGGGTCAGTCCATACACATACCAAATAGGAACCGGAGCCTGCGGGTCAGTCCATACACATACCAAATAGGAACCGGCACTTGCGGGTCAGTCCATACAAATACCAAATAGGAACCGGCGCCTGCGGGTCAGTCCATACAAATACCAAATAGGAACCGGCACCTGCGGGTCAGTCCATTCAAATACCAAATAGGAACCGGCGCCTGCGGGTCAGTCCATACAAATACCAAATAGGAACCGGCGCCTTCGGGTCATTCCATACACATACCAAATAGGAACCGGCGCCTGCGGGTCAGTCCATACACATACCAAATAGGAACCGGCGCCTTCGGGTCAGTCCATACACATACCAAATAGGAACTGGCGCCTGCGGGTCAATCCATACACATACCAAATAGGAACCGGCGCCTGCGGGTCAGTCCATACACATACCAAATAGGAACCGGCACCTGCGGGTCAGTCCATACAAATACCAAATAGGAACCGGCGCCTTCGGTCAGTCCATACAAATACCAAATAGGAACCGGCGCCTGCGGGTCAGTCCATTCAAATACCAAATAGGAACCGGCGCCTTCGGGTCAGTCCATACAAATACCAAATAGGAACCGGCACCTGCGGGTCAGTCCATACAAATTCCAAATAGGAACCGGCGCCTGCGGGTCAGTCCATTCAAATACCAAATAGGAACCGGCGCCTTCGGGTCAGTCCATACAAATACCAAATAGGAACCGGCACCTGCGGGTCAGTCCATACAAATTCCAAATAGGAACCGGCGCCTGCGGGTCAGTCCATACACATACCAAATAGGAACCGGCGCCTGCGGGTCAATCCATACACATACCAAATAGGAACCGGCGCCTGCGGGTCAGTCCATACACATACCAAATAGGAACCGGCACCTGCGGGTCAGTCCATACAAATACCAAATAGGAACCGGCGCCTTCGGGTCAGTCCATACAAATACCAAATAGGAACCGGTGCCTGCGGGTCAGTCCATACAAATACCAAATAGGAACCGGCGCCTGCGGGTCAGTCCATTCAAATACCAAATAGGAACCGGCGCCTTCGGGTCAGTCCATACAAATACCAAATAGGAACCGGCACCTGCGGGTCAGTCCATACAAATTCCAAATAGGAACCGGCGCCTGCGGGTCAGTCCATACAAATACCAAATAGGAACCGGCGCCTGCAGGTCAGTCCATTCAAATACCAAATAGGAACCGGCGCCTTCGGGTTAGTCTATACAAATACCAAATAGGAACCGGCGCCTGCGGGTCAGTCCATACACATACCAAATAGGAACCGGCGCCTGCGGGTCGGTCCATACACATACCAAATAGGAACCGGCGCCTGCGGGTCAGTCCATGCACATACCAAATAGGAACCGGCGCCTGCGGGTCAGTCCATACACATACCAAATAGGAACCGGCGCCTGCGGGTGAGTCCATACAAATACCAAATAGGAACCGGCGCCTGCGGGTCAGTCCATGCACATACCAAATAGGAACCGGCGCCTTCGGGTCAGTCCATACAAATACCAAATAGGAACCGGCGCCTTCGGTCAGTCCATACAAATACCAAATAGGAACCGGCGCCTGCGGGTCAGTCCATACAAATACCAAATAGGAACCGGCACCTGCGGGTCAGTCCATACAAATTCCAAATAGGAACCGGTGCCTGCGGGTCAGTCCATACAAATACCAAATAGGAACCGGCGCCTGCGGGTCAGTCCATACAAATACCAAATAGGAACCGGCGCCTGCGGGTCAGTCCATACAAATACCAAATAGGAACCGGCGCCTTCGGGTCAGTCCATACACATACCAAATAGGAACCGGCGCCTGCGGGTCAGTCCATACACATACCAAATTGGAACCGGCGCCTGCGGGTCAGTCCATACACATACCAAATAGGAACCGGAGCCTGCGGGTCAGTCTATACAAATACCAAATAGGAACCGGCGCCTGCGGGTCAGTCTATACAAATACCAAATAGGAACCGGCACCTGCGGGTCAGTCCATACACATACCAAATAGGAACCGGCGCCTGGGGGTCAGTCCATACACATACCAAGTAGGAACCGGCGCCTTCGGTCAGTCCATACACATACCAAATAGGAACCGGAGCCTGCGGGTCAGTCCATACACATACCAAATAGGAACCGGCGCCTGGGGTCAGTCCATTTACATACCAAATAGGAACCGGCACCTGCGGGTCAGTCCATACACATACCAAGTAGGAACCGGCGCCTTCGGTCAGTCCATACAAATACCAAATAGGAACCGGCGCCTTCGGGTCAGTCCATTCAAATACCAAATAGGAACCGGCGCCTTCGGGTCAGTCCATACACATACCAAATAGGAACCGGCGCCTGCGGGTCAGTCCATACACATACCAAATAGGAACCGGCGCCTTCGGTCAGTCCATACACATACCAAGTAGGAACCGGCGCCTTCGGTCAGTCCATACACATACCAAGTAGGAACCGGCGCCTTCGGTCAGTCCATACAAATACCAAATAGGAACCGGCGCCTTCGGGTCAGTCCATTCAAATACCAAATAGGAACCGGCGCCTGCGAGTCAGTCCATACAAATACCAAATAGGAACCGGCGCCTGCGGGTCAGTCCATACAAATACGAAATAGGAACCGGCGCCTGCGGGTCAGTCCATACAAATACCAAATAGGAACCGGCGCCTGCGGGTCAGTCCATACAAATACCAAATAGGAACTGGCGCCTGCGGGTCAGTCCATACACATACCAAATAGGAACCGGCGCCTGCGGGTCAGTCCATACACATACCAAATAGGAACCGGCACCTGCGGGTCAGTCCATACAAATACCAAATAGGAACCGGCGCCTTCGGTCAGTCCATACAAATACCAAATAGGAACCGGCGCCTTCGGTCAGTCCATACAAATACCAAATAGGAACCGGCGCCTGCGGGTCAGTCCATTCAAATACCAAATAGGAACCGGCGCCTTCGGGTCAGTCCATACAAATACCAAATAGGAACCGGCACCTGCGGGTCAGTCCATACAAATTCCAAATAGGAACCGGCGCCTGCGGGTCAGTCCATACACATACCAAATAGGAACCGGCGCCTGCGGGTCAGTCCATACAAATACCAAATAGGAACCGGCGCCTGCGGGTCAGTCCATACACATACCAAATAGGAACCGGCGCCTTCGGGTCAGTCCATACAAATACCAAATAGGAACCGGCGCCTGCGGGTCAGTCCATTCAAATACCAAATAGGAACCGGCGCCTTCGGGTCAGTCCATACAAATACCAAATAGGAACCGGCACCTGCGGGTCAGTCCATACAAATTCCAAATAGGAACCGGCGCCTGCGGGTCAGTCCATACACATACCAAATAGGAACCGGCGCCTGCGGGTCAGTCCATACAAATACCAAATAGGAACCGGCGCCTGCGGGTCAGTCCATACAAATACCAAATAGGAACCGGCGCCTGCGGGTCAGTCCATACAAATACCAAATAGGAACCGCCGCCTGCGGGTCATTCCATACACATACCAAATAGGAACCGGCGCCTTCGGGTCAGTCCATACAAATACCAAATAGGAACCGGCGCCTGCGGGTCAGTCCATTCAAATACCAAATAGGAACCGGCGCCTTCGGGTCAGTCCATACAAATACCAAATAGGAACCGGCACCTGCGGGTCAGTCCATACAAATTCCAAATAGGAACCGGCGCCTGCGGGTCAGTCCATACACATACCAAATAGGAACCGGCGCCTGCGGGTCAGTCCATACAAATACCAAATAGGAACCGGCGCCTGCGGGTCAGTCCATACAAATACCAAATAGGAACCGGCGCCTGCGGGTCAGTCCATACAAATACCAAATAGGAACCGCCGCCTGCGGGTCAGTCCATACAAATACCAAATAGGAACCGGCGCCTTCGGGTCAGTCCATACGCATACCAAATAGGAACCGGCGCCTGCGGGTCAGTCCATACACATACCAAATAGGAACCGGCGCCTGCGGGTCAGTCCATACACATACCAAATAGGAACCGGAGCCTGCGGGTCAGTCCATACACATACCAAATAGGAACCGGCACTTGCGGGTCAGTCCATACAAATACCAAATAGGAACCGGCGCCTGCGGGTCAGTCCATACAAATACCAAATAGGAACCGGCACCTGCGGGTCAGTCCATTCAAATACCAAATAGGAACCGGCGCCTGCGGGTCAGTCCATTCAAATACCAAATAGGAACCGGCGCCTGCGGGTCAGTCCATACACATACCAAATAGGAACCGGCGCCTTCGGGTCAGTCCATACACATACCAAATAGGAACCGGCGCCTTCGGTTCAGTCCATACACATACCAAATAGGAACTGGCGCCTGCGGGTCAATCCATACACATACCAAATAGGAACCGGCGCCTGCGGGTCAGTCCATACACATACCAAATAGGAACCGGCACCTGCGGGTCAGTCCATACAAATACCAAATAGGAACCGGCGCCTTCGGTCAGTCCATACAAATACCAAATAGGAACCGGCGCCTGCGGGTCAGTCCATTCAAATACCAAATAGGAACCGGCGCCTTCGGGTCAGTCCATACAAATACCAAATAGGAACCGGCACCTGCGGGTCAGTCCATACAAATTCCAAATAGGAACCGGCGCCTGCGGGTCAGTCCATTCAAATACCAAATAGGAACCGGCGCCTTCGGGTCAGTCCATACAAATACCAAATAGGAACCGGCACCTGCGGGTCAGTCCATAAAAATTCCAAATAGGAACCGGCGCCTGCGGGTCAGTCCATACACATACCAAATAGGAACCGGCGCCTGCGGGTCAGTCCATACAAATACCAAATAGGAACCGGCACCTGCGGGTCAGTCCATACAAATACCAAATAGGAACCGGCGCCTGCGGGTCAGTCCATACACATACCAAATAGGAACCGGCGCCTGCGGGTCAGTCCATACAAATACCAAATAGGAACCAGCGCCTGCGGGTCAGTCCATACACATACCAAATAGGAACCGGCACCTGCGGGTCAGTCCATACACATACCAAATAGGAACCGGCGCCTGCGGGTCAGTCCATACAAATACCAAATAGGAACCGGCGCCTGCGGGTCAGTCCATACAAATACCAAATAGGAACCGGCACCTGCGGGTCAGTCCATACACATACCAAATAGGAACCAGCGCCTGCGGGTCAGTCCATACAAATACCAAATAGGAACCAGCGCCTGCGGGTCAGTCCATACACATACCAAATAGGAACCGGCGCCTGCGGGTCAGTCCATACACATACCAAATAGGAACCGGCACCTGCGGGTCAGTCCATACAAATTCCAAATAGGAACCGGCGCCTGCGGGTCAGTCCATACACATACCAAATAGGAACCGGCGCCTGCGGGTCAATCCATACACATACCAAATAGGAACCGGCGCCTGCGGGTCAGTCCATACACATACCAAATAGGAACCGGCACCTGCGGGTCAGTCCATACAAATACCAAATAGGAACCGGCGCCTTCGGGTCAGTCCATACAAATACCAAATAGGAACCGGTGCCTGCGGGTCAGTCCATACAAATACCAAATAGGAACCGGCGCCTGCGGGTCAGTCCATTCAAATACCAAATAGGAACCGGCGCCTTCGGGTCAGTCCATACAAATACCAAATAGGAACCGGCACCTGCGGGTCAGTCCATACAAATTCCAAATAGGAACCGGCGCCTGCGGGTCAGTCCATACAAATACCAAATAGGAACCGGCGCCTGCAGGTCAGTCCATTCAAATACCAAATAGGAACCGGCGCCTTCGGGTTAGTCTATACAAATACCAAATAGGAACCGGCGCCTGCGGGTCAGTCCATACACATACCAAATAGGAACCGGCGCCTGCGGGTCGGTCCATACACATACCAAATAGGAACCGGCGCCTGCGGGTCAGTCCATGCACATACCAAATAGGAACCGGCGCCTGCGGGTCAGTCCATACACATACCAAATAGGAACCGGCGCCTGCGGGTGAGTCCATACAAATACCAAATAGGAACCGGCGCCTGCGGGTCAGTCCATGCACATACCAAATAGGAACCGGCGCCTTCGGGTCAGTCCATACAAATACCAAATAGGAACCGGCGCCTTCGGTCAGTCCATACAAATACCAAATAGGAACCGGCGCCTGCGGGTCAGTCCATACAAATACCAAATAGGAACCGGCACCTGCGGGTCAGTCCATACAAATTCCAAATAGGAACCGGTGCCTGCGGGTCAGTCCATACAAATACCAAATAGGAACCGGCGCCTGCGGGTCAGTCCATACAAATACCAAATAGGAACCGGCGCCTGCGGGTCAGTCCATACAAATACCAAATAGGAACCGGCGCCTTCGGGTCAGTCCATACACATACCAAATAGGAACCGGCGCCTGCGGGTCAGTCCATACACATACCAAATTGGAACCGGCGCCTGCGGGTCAGTCCATACACATACCAAATAGGAACCGGAGCCTGCGGGTCAGTCTATACAAATACCAAATAGGAACCGGCGCCTGCGGGTCAGTCTATACAAATACCAAATAGGAACCGGCACCTGCGGGTCAGTCCATACACATACCAAATAGGAACCGGCGCCTGGGGGTCAGTCCATACACATACCAAGTAGGAACCGGCGCCTTCGGTCAGTCCATACACATACCAAATAGGAACCGGAGCCTGCGGGTCAGTCCATACACATACCAAATAGGAACCGGCGCCTGGGGTCAGTCCATTTACATACCAAATAGGAACCGGCACCTGCGGGTCAGTCCATACACATACCAAGTAGGAACCGGCGCCTTCGGTCAGTCCATACAAATACCAAATAGGAACCGGCGCCTTCGGGTCAGTCCATTCAAATACCAAATAGGAACCGGCGCCTTCGGGTCAGTCCATACACATACCAAATAGGAACCGGCGCCTGCGGGTCAGTCCATACACATACCAAATAGGAACCGGCGCCTTCGGTCAGTCCATACACATACCAAGTAGGAACCGGCGCCTTCGGTCAGTCCATACACATACCAAGTAGGAACCGGCGCCTTCGGTCAGTCCATACAAATACCAAATAGGAACCGGCGCCTTCGGGTCAGTCCATTCAAATACCAAATAGGAACCGGCGCCTGCGAGTCAGTCCATACAAATACCAAATAGGAACCGGCGCCTGCGGGTCAGTCCATACAAATACGAAATAGGAACCGGCGCCTGCGGGTCAGTCCATACAAATACCAAATAGGAACCGGCGCCTGCGGGTCAGTCCATACAAATACCAAATAGGAACTGGCGCCTGCGGGTCAGTCCATACACATACCAAATAGGAACCGGCGCCTGCGGGTCAGTCCATACACATACCAAATAGGAACCGGCACCTGCGGGTCAGTCCATACAAATACCAAATAGGAACCGGCGCCTTCGGTCAGTCCATACAAATACCAAATAGGAACCGGCGCCTTCGGTCAGTCCATACAAATACCAAATAGGAACCGGCGCCTGCGGGTCAGTCCATTCAAATACCAAATAGGAACCGGCGCCTTCGGGTCAGTCCATACAAATACCAAATAGGAACCGGCACCTGCGGGTCAGTCCATACAAATTCCAAATAGGAACCGGCGCCTGCGGGTCAGTCCATACACATACCAAATAGGAACCGGCGCCTGCGGGTCAGTCCATACAAATACCAAATAGGAACCGGCGCCTGCGGGTCAGTCCATACACATACCAAATAGGAACCGGCGCCTTCGGGTCAGTCCATACAAATACCAAATAGGAACCGGCGCCTGCGGGTCAGTCCATTCAAATACCAAATAGGAACCGGCGCCTTCGGGTCAGTCCATACAAATACCAAATAGGAACCGGCACCTGCGGGTCAGTCCATACAAATTCCAAATAGGAACCGGCGCCTGCGGGTCAGTCCATACACATACCAAATAGGAACCGGCGCCTGCGGGTCAGTCCATACAAATACCAAATAGGAACCGGCGCCTGCGGGTCAGTCCATACAAATACCAAATAGGAACCGGCGCCTGCGGGTCAGTCCATACAAATACCAAATAGGAACCGCCGCCTGCGGGTCATTCCATACACATACCAAATAGGAACCGGCGCCTTCGGGTCAGTCCATACAAATACCAAATAGGAACCGGCGCCTGCGGGTCAGTCCATTCAAATACCAAATAGGAACCGGCGCCTTCGGGTCAGTCCATACAAATACCAAATAGGAACCGGCACCTGCGGGTCAGTCCATACAAATTCCAAATAGGAACCGGCGCCTGCGGGTCAGTCCATACACATACCAAATAGGAACCGGCGCCTGCGGGTCAGTCCATACAAATACCAAATAGGAACCGGCGCCTGCGGGTCAGTCCATACAAATACCAAATAGGAACCGGCGCCTGCGGGTCAGTCCATACAAATACCAAATAGGAACCGCCGCCTGCGGGTCAGTCCATACAAATACCAAATAGGAACCGGCGCCTTCGGGTCAGTCCATACGCATACCAAATAGGAACCGGCGCCTGCGGGTCAGTCCATACACATACCAAATAGGAACCGGCGCCTGCGGGTCAGTCCATACACATACCAAATAGGAACCGGAGCCTGCGGGTCAGTCCATACACATACCAAATAGGAACCGGCACTTGCGGGTCAGTCCATACAAATACCAAATAGGAACCGGCGCCTGCGGGTCAGTCCATACAAATACCAAATAGGAACCGGCACCTGCGGGTCAGTCCATTCAAATACCAAATAGGAACCGGCGCCTGCGGGTCAGTCCATTCAAATACCAAATAGGAACCGGCGCCTGCGGGTCAGTCCATACACATACCAAATAGGAACCGGCGCCTTCGGGTCAGTCCATACACATACCAAATAGGAACCGGCGCCTTCGGTTCAGTCCATACACATACCAAATAGGAACTGGCGCCTGCGGGTCAATCCATACACATACCAAATAGGAACCGGCGCCTGCGGGTCAGTCCATACACATACCAAATAGGAACCGGCACCTGCGGGTCAGTCCATACAAATACCAAATAGGAACCGGCGCCTTCGGTCAGTCCATACAAATACCAAATAGGAACCGGCGCCTGCGGGTCAGTCCATTCAAATACCAAATAGGAACCGGCGCCTTCGGGTCAGTCCATACAAATACCAAATAGGAACCGGCACCTGCGGGTCAGTCCATACAAATTCCAAATAGGAACCGGCGCCTGCGGGTCAGTCCATTCAAATACCAAATAGGAACCGGCGCCTTCGGGTCAGTCCATACAAATACCAAATAGGAACCGGCACCTGCGGGTCAGTCCATAAAAATTCCAAATAGGAACCGGCGCCTGCGGGTCAGTCCATACACATACCAAATAGGAACCGGCGCCTGCGGGTCAGTCCATACAAATACCAAATAGGAACCGGCACCTGCGGGTCAGTCCATACAAATACCAAATAGGAACCGGCGCCTGCGGGTCAGTCCATACACATACCAAATAGGAACCGGCGCCTGCGGGTCAGTCCATACAAATACCAAATAGGAACCAGCGCCTGCGGGTCAGTCCATACACATACCAAATAGGAACCGGCACCTGCGGGTCAGTCCATACACATACCAAATAGGAACCGGCGCCTGCGGGTCAGTCCATACAAATACCAAATAGGAACCGGCGCCTGCGGGTCAGTCCATACAAATACCAAATAGGAACCGGCACCTGCGGGTCAGTCCATACACATACCAAATAGGAACCAGCGCCTGCGGGTCAGTCCATACAAATACCAAATAGGAACCAGCGCCTGCGGGTCAGTCCATACACATACCAAATAGGAACCGGCGCCTGCGGGTCAGTCCATACACATACCAAATAGGAACCGGTGCCTGCGGGTCAGTCCATACAAATACCAAATAGGAACCGGCGCCTGCGGGTCAGTCCATACAAATACCAAATAAGAACCGGCACCTGCGGGTCAGTCCATACAAATTCCAAATAGGAACCAGCGCCTGCGGGTCAGTCCATACACATACCAAATAGGAACCGGCGCCTGCGGGTCAGTCCATACAAATACCAAATAGGAACCGGCGCCTGCGGGTCAGTCCATGCACATACCAAATAGGAACCGGCGCCTGCGGGTCAGTCCATACACATACCAAATAGGAACCGGCACCTGCGGGTCAGTCCATACAAATACCAAATAGGAACCGGCGCCTGCGGGTCAGTCCATTCAAATACCAAATAGGAACCGGCGCCTTCGGGTCAGTCCATACAAATACCAAATAGGAACCGGCACCTGCGGGTCAGTCCATACAAATTCCAAATAGGAACCGGCGCCTGCGGGTCAGTCCATACACATACCAAATAGGAACCGGCGCCTGCGGGTCAGTCCATACACATACCAAATAGGAACCGGCGCCTTCGGGTCAGTCCATACACATACCAAATAGGAACCGGCGCCTTCGGTTCAGTCCATACACATACCAAATAGGAACTGCCGCCTGCGGGTCAATCCATACACATACCAAATAGGAACCGGCGCCTGCGGGTCAGTCCATACACATACCAAATAGGAACCGGCACCTGCGGGTCAGTCCATACAAATACCAAATAGGAACCGGCGCCTTCGGTCAGTCCATACAAATACCAAATAGGAACCGGCGCCTGCGGGTCAGTCCATTCAAATACCAAATAGGAACCGGCGCCTTCGGGTCAGTCCATACAAATACCAAATAGGAACCGGCACCTGCGGGTCAGTCCCTACAAATTCCAAATAGGAACCGGCGCCTGCGGGTCAGTCCATTCAAATACCAAATAGGAACCGGCGCCTTCGGGTCAGTCCATACAAATACCAAATAGGAACCGGCACCTGCGGGTCAGTCCATACAAATTCCAAATAGGAACCGGCGCCTGCGGGTCAGTCCATACACATACCAAATAGGAACCGGCGCCTGCGGGTCAGTCCATACAAATACCAAATAGGAACCGGCACCTGCGGGTCAGTCCATACAAATACAAAATAGGAACCGGCGCCTCCGGGTCAGTCCATTCAAATACCAAATAGGAACCGGCGCCTTCGGGTCAGTCCATACAAATACCAAATAGGAACCGGCACCTGCGGGTCAGTCCATACAAATTCCAAATAGGAACCAGCGCCTGCGGGTCAGTCCATACACATACCAAATAGGAACCGGCGCCTGCGGGTCAGTCCATACAAATACCAAATAGGAACCGGCGCCTGCGGGTCAGTCCATGCACATACCAAATAGGAACCGGCGCCTGCGGGTCAGTCCATACACATACCAAATAGGAACCGGCACCTGCGGGCCAGTCCATACAAATACCAAATAGGAACCGGCGCCTGCGGGTCAGTCCATTCAAATACCAAATAGGAACCGGCGCCTTCGGGTCAGTCCATACAAATACCAAATAGGAACCGGCACCTGCGGGTCAGTCCATACAAATTCCAAATAGGAACCAGCGCCTGCGGGTCAGTCCATACACATACCAAATAGGAACCGGCGCCTGCGGGTCAGTCCATACAAATACCAAATAGGAACCGGCGCCTGCGGGTCAGTCCATGCACATACCAAATAGGAACCGGCGCCTGCGGGTCAGTCCATACACATACCAAATAGGAACCGGCGCCTGCGGGTCAGTCCATACAAATACCAAATAGGAACCGCCGCCTGCGGGTCAGTCCATACAAATACCAAATAGGAACCGGCGCCTTCGGGTCAGTCCATACACATACCAAATAGGAACCGGCGCCTGCGGGTCAGTCCATACACATACCAAATAGGAACCGGCGCCTGCGGGTCAGTCCATACACATACCAAATAGGAACCGGAGCCTGCGGGTCAGTCCATACACATACCAAATAGGAACCGGCACCTGCGGGTCAGTCCATACAAATACCAAATAGGAACCGGCGCCTGCGGGTCAGTCCATACAAATACCAAATAGGAACCGGCACCTGCGGGTCAATCCATTCAAATACCAAATAGGAACCGGCGCCTTCGGTTCAGTCCATACACATACCAAATAGGAACTGGCGCCTGCGGGTCAATCCATACACATACCAAATAGGAACCGGCGCCTGCGGGTCAGTCCATACACATACCAAATAGGAACCGGCACCTGCGGGTCAGTCCATACAAATACCAAATAGGAACCGGCGCCTGCGGGTCAATCCATACACATACCAAATAGGAACCGGCGCCTGCGGGTCAGTCCATACACATACCAAATAGGAACCGGCACCTGCGGGTCAGTCCATACAAATACCAAATAGGAACCGGCGCCTTCGGTCAGTCCATACAAATACCAAATAGGAACCGGCACCTGCGGGTCAGTCCATACAAATACCAAATAGGAACCGGCGCCTTCGGTCAGTCCATACAAATACCAAATAGGAACCGGCGCCTGCGGGTCAGTCCATACAAATTCCAAATAGGAACCGGCGCCTGCGGGTCAGTCCATTCAAATACCAAATAGGAACCGGCGCCTTCGGGTCAGTCCATACAAATACCAAATAGGAACCGGCACCTGCGGGTCAGTCCATACAAATTCCAAATAGGAACCGGCGCCTGCGGGTCAGTCCATACACATACCAAATAGGAACCGGCGCCTGCGGGTCAGTCCATACAAATACCAAATAGGAACCGGCACCTGCGGGTCAGTCCATACAAATACCAAATAGGAACCGGCGCATGCGGGTCAGTCCATTCAAATACCAAATAGGAACCGGCGCCTTCGGGTCAGTCCATACAAATACCAAATAGGAACCGGCACCTGCGGGTCAGTCCATACAAATTCCAAATAGGAACCAGCGCCTGCGGGTCAGTCCATACACATACCAAATAGGAACCGGCGCCTGCGGGTCAGTCCATACAAATACCAAATAGGAACCGGCGCCTGCGGGTCAGTCCATGCACATACCAAATAGGAACCGGCGCCTGCGGGTCAGTCCATACACATACCAAATAGGAACCGGCACCTGCGGGTCAGTCCATACAAATACCAAATAGGAACCGGCGCCTGCGGGTCAGTCCATTCAAATACCAAATAGGAACCGGCGCCTTCGGGTCAGTCCATACAAATACCAAATAGGAACCGGCACCTGCGGGTCAGTCCATACAAATTCCAAATAGGAACCAGCGCCTGCGGGTCAGTCCATACACATACCAAATAGGAACCGGCGCCTGCGGGTCAGTCCATACAAATACCAAATAGGAACCGGCGCCTGCGGGTCAGTCCATGCACATACCAAATAGGAACCGGCGCCTGCGGGTCAGTCCATACACATACCAAATAGGAACCGGCGCCTGCGGGTCAGTCCATACAAATACCAAATAGGAACCACCGCCTGCGGGTCAGTCCATACAAATACCAAATAGGAACCGGCGCCTTCGGGTCAGTCCATACACATACCAAATAGGAACCGGCGCCTGCGGGTCAGTCCATACACATACCAAATAGGAACCGGCGCCTGCGGGTCAGTCCATACACATACCAAATAGGAACCGGAGCCTGCGGGTCAGTCCATACACATACCAAATAGGAACCGGCACCTGCGGGTCAGTCCATACAAATACCAAATAGGAACCGGCGCCTGCGGGTCAGTCCATACAAATACCAAATAGGAACCGGCACCTGCGGGTCAGTCCATTCAAATACCAAATAGGAACCGGCGCCTGCGGGTCAGTCCATTCAAATACCAAATAGGAACCGGCGCCTGCGGGTCAGTCCATACACATACCAAATAGGAACCGGCGCCTTCGGGTCAGTCCATACACATACCAAATAGGAACCGGCGCCTTCGGTTCAGTCCATACACATACCAAATAGGAACTGGCGCCTGCGGGTCAATCCATACACATACCAAATAGGAACCGGCGCCTGCGGGTCAGTCCATACACATACCAAATAGGAACCGGCACCTGCGGGTCAGTCCATACAAATACCAAATAGGAACCGGCGCCTTCGGTCAGTCCATACAAATACCAAATAGGAACCGGCGCCTGCGGGTCAGTCCATTCAAATACCAAATAGGAACCGGCGCCTTCGGGTCAGTCCATACAAATACCAAATAGGAACCGGCACCTGCGGGTCAGTCCATACAAATTCCAAATAGGAACCGGCGCCTGCGGGTCAGTCCATTCAAATACCAAATAGGAACCGGCGCCTTCGGGTCAGTCCATACAAATACCAAATAGGAACCGGCACCTGCGGGTCAGTCCATACAAATTCCAAATAGGAACCGGCGCCTGCGGGTCAGTCCATAAACATACCAAATAGGAACCGGCGCCTGCGGGTCAGTCCATACAAATACCAAATAGGAACCGGCACCTGCGGGTCAGTCCATACAAATACCAAATAGGAACCGGCGCCTGCGGGTCAGTCCATTCAAATACCAAATAGGAACCGGCGCCTTCGGGTCAGTCCATACAAATACCAAATAGGAACCGGCACCTGCGGGTCAGTCCATACAAATTCCAAATAGGAACCAGCGCCTGCGGGTCAGTCCATACACATACCAAATAGGAACCGGCGCCTGCGGGTCAGTCCATACAAATACCAAATAGGAACCGGCGCCTGCGGGTCAGTCCATGCACATACCAAATAGGAACCGGCGCCTGCGGGTCAGTCCATACACATACCAAATAGGAACCGGCGCCTGCGGGTCAGTCCATACAAATACCAAATAGGAACCGGTGCCTGCGGGTCAGTCCATGCACATACCAAATAGGAACCGGCGCCTTCGGGTCAGTCCATACAAATACCAAATAGGAACTGGCGCCTTCGGTCAGTCCATACAAATACCAAATAGGAACCGGCGCCTGCGGGTCAGTCCATACAAATACCAAATAGGAACCGGCACCTGCGGGTCAGTCCATACAAATTCCAAATAGGAACCGGCGCCTGCGGGTCAGTCCATACAAATACCAAATAGGAACCGGCGCCTGCGGGTCAGTCCATACAAATACCAAATAGGAACCGGCGCCTTCGGGTCAGTCCATACACATACCAAATAGGAACCGGCGCCTGTGGGTCAGTCCATACACATACCAAATAGGAACCGGCGCCTGCGGGTCAGTCCATACACATACCAAATAGGAACCGGAGCCTGCGGGTCAGTCTATACAAATACCAAATAGGAACCGGCGCCTGCGGGTCAGTCTATACAAATACCAAATAGGAACCGGCACCTGCGGGTCAGTCCATACACATACCAAATAGGAACCGGCGCCTGCGGGTCAGTCCATACACATACCAAGTAGGAACCGGCGCCTTCGGTCAGTCCATACACATACCAAATAGGAACCGGAGCCTGCGGGTCAGTCCATACACATACCAAATAGGAACCGGCGCCTGGGGTCAGTCCATTTACATACCAAATAGGAACCGGCGCCTGCGGGTCAGTCCATACACATACCAAGTAGGAACCGGCGCCTTCGGTCAGTTCATACAAATACCAAATAGGAACCGGCGCCTTCGGGTCAGTCCATTCAAATACCAAATAGGAACCGGCGCCTGCGAGTCAGTCCATACAAATACCAAATAGGAACCGGCGCCTGCGGGTCAGTCCATACAAATACCAAATAGGAACCGGCGCCTGCGGGTCAGTCCATACAAATACCAAATAGGAACCGGCGCCTGCGGGTCAGTCCATACAAATACCAAATAGGAACTGGCGCCTGCGGGTCAGTCCATACACATACCAAATAGGAACCGGCGCCTGCGGGTCAGTCCATACAAATACCAAATAGGAACCGGCGCCTGCGGGTCAGTCCATACAAATACCAAATAGGAACCGGCGCCTTCGGTCAGTCCATACAAATACCAAATAGGAACCGGCGCCTTCGGTCAGTCCATACAAATACCAAATAGGAACCGGCGCCTGCGGGTCAGTCCATTCAAATACCAAATAGGAACCGGCGCCTTCGGTCAGTCCATACAAATACCAAATAGGAACCGGCGCCTTCGGTCAGTCCATACAAATACCAAATAGGAACCGGCGCCTTCGGGTCAGTCCATACAAATACCAAATAGGAACTGGCGCCTGCGGGTCAGTCCATACAAATACCAAATAGGAACCGGCGCCTTCGGGTCAGTCCATACACATACCAAATAGGAACCGGCGCCTTCGGGTCAGTCCATACACATACCAAATAGGAACCGGCGCCTGCGGGTCAGTCCATACAAATACCAAATAGGAACCGGCGCCTGCGGGTCAGTCCATACACATACCAAATAGGAACCGGCGCCTTCGGGTCAGTCCATACAAATACCAAATAGGAACCGGCGCCTTCGGGTCAGTCCATACAAATACCAAATAGGAACTGGCGCCTTCGGGTCAGTCCATACAAATACCAAATAGGAACCGGCGCCTTCGGGTCAGTCCATACACATACCAAATAGGAACCGGCACCTTCGGGTCAGTCCATACACATACCAAATAGGAACCGGCGCCTTCGGGTCAGTCCATACAAATACCAAATAGGAACCGGCGCCTTCGGGTCAGTCCATACAAATGTCCGATAGGAACCGGCGCCTTCGGGTCAGTCCATACAAATACCAAATAGGAACCGGCGCCTGCGGGTCAGTCCATACAAATACCAAATAGGAACCGGCGCCTTCGGGTCAGTCCATACAAATACCAAATAGGAACCGGCGCCTGCGGGTCAGTCCATACAAATACCAAATAGGAACCGGCGCCTTTGGGTCAGTCCATACACATACCAAATAGGAACCGGCGCCTTCGGGTCAGTCCATACAAATACCAAATAGGAACCGGCGCCTGCGGGTCAGTCCATACAAATACCAAATAGGAACCGGCGCCTTCGGGTCAGTCCATACAAATGTCCGATAGGAACCGGCGCCTTCGGGTCAGTCCATACAAATGTCCGATAGGAACCGGCGCCTTCGGGTCAGTCCATACAAATACCAAATAGGAACCGGCGCCTTCGGGTCAGTCCATACACATACCAAATGGGAACCGGCGCCTTCGGGTCAGTCCATACACATACCAAATAGGAACCAACGTCTGCGAGTCAGTCCATACAAATACCAAATAGGAACCGGCGCCTGCGGGTCAGTCCATACACATACCAAATAGGAACCGGCGCCTTCGGGTCAGTCCATACACATACCAAATAGGAACCGGCGCCTGCGGGTCAGTCCATACACGTACCAAATAGGAACCGGCGCCTTCGGGTCAGTCCACACACATACCAAATAGGAACCGGCGCCTTCGGGTCAGTCCATACAAATACCAAATAGGAACCGGCGCCTTCGGGTCAGTCCATACAAATACCAAATAGGAACCGGCGCCTTCGGGTCATTCCATACACATACCAAATAGGAACCGGCGCCTGCGGGTCAGTCCATACACATACCAAATAGGAACCGGCGCCTTCGGGTCAGTCCATACAAATACCAAATAGGAACCGGCGCCTGCGGGTCAGTCCATACAAATACCAAATAGGAACCGGCGCCTTCGGGTCATTCCATACACATACCAAATAGGAACCGGCGCCTTCGGGTCAGTCCATACACATACCAAATAGGAACCGGCGCCTTCGGGTCAGTCCATACACATACCAAATAGGAACCGGCGCCTGCGGGTCAGTCCATACACATACCAAATAGGAACCGGCGCCTTCGGGTCAGTCCATACAAATACAAAATAGGAACCGGCGCCTTCGGGTCAGTCCATACACATACCAAATAGGAACCGGCGCCTGCGGGTCAGTCCATACAAATACCAAATAGGAACCGGCGCCTTCGGGTCAGTCCATACAAATACCAAATAGGAACCGGCGCCTTCGGGTCAGTTCATACACATACCAAATAGGAACCAGCGCCTGCGGGTCAGTCCATACAAATACCAAATAGGAACCGGCGCCTTCGGGTCATTCCATACACATACCAAATAGGAACCGGCGCCTTCGGGTCAGTCCATACACATACCAAATAGGAACCGGCGCCTGCGGGTCAGTCCATACACATACCAAATAGGAACCGGCGCCTGCGGGTCAGTCCATACACATACCAAATAGGAACCGGCGCCTTCGGGTCAGTCCATACAAATACCAAATAGGAACCGGCGCCTTCGGGTCATTCCATACAAATACCAAATAGGAACCGGCGCCTTCGGGTCATTCCATACACATACCAAATAGGAACCGGCGCCTTCGGGTCAGTCCATACACATACCAAATAGGAACCGGCGCCTGCGGGTCAGTCCATACAAATACCAAATAGGAACCGGCGCCTGCGGGTCAGTCCATACACATACCAAATAGGAACCGGCGCCTGCGGGTCAGTCCATACACATACCAAATAGGAACCGGTGCCTGCGGGTCAGTCCATACACATACCAAATAGGAACCGGAGCCTGCGGGTCAGTCCATACAAATACCAAATAGAAACCGGCGCCTGCGGGTCAGTCCATACAAATTCCAAATAGGTACCGGCGCCTGCGGGTCAGTCCATACACATACCAAATAGGAACCGGCGCCTGTGGGTCAGTCCATACAAATACCAAATAGGAACCGGCGCCTGCGGGTCAGTCCATACACATACCAAATAGGAACCGGCGCCTGCGGGTCAGTCCATACAAATACCAAATAGGAACCGGCGCCTGCGGGTCAGTCCATACACATACCAAATAGGAACCGCCGCCTGCGGGTCAGTCCATACAAATTCCAAATAGGAACCGGCACCTGCGGGTCAGTCCATTCAAATACCAAATAGGAACCGGCGCCTTCGGGTCAGTCCATACAAATACCAAATAGGAACCGGCGCCTGCGGGTCAGTCCATTCAAATACCAAATAGGAACCGGCGCCTGCGGGTCAGTCCATACACATTCCAAATAGGAACCGGCGCCTTCGGTTCAGTCCATACAAATACCAAATAGGAACCGGCACCTGCGGGTCAGTCCATTCAAATACCAAATAGGAACCGGCGCCTGCGGGTCAATCCATACACATACCAAATAGGAACCGGCGCTTGCGGGTCAGTCCATACACATACCAAATAGGAACCGGCACCTGCGGGTCAGTCCATACAAATACCAAATAGGAACCGGCGCCTTCGGGTCAGTCCATACAAATACCAAATAGGAACCGGTGCCTGCGGGTCAGTCCATACAAATACCAAATAGGAACCGGCGCCTGCGGGTCAGTCCATTCAAATACCAAATAGGAACCGGCGCCTTCGGGTCAGTCCATACAAATACCAAATAGGAACCGGCACCTGCGGGTCAGTCCATACAAATTCCAAATAGGAACCGGCGCCTGCGGGTCAGTCCATACAAATACCAAATAGGAACCGGCGCCTGCAGGTCAGTCCATTCAAATACCAAATAGGAACCGGCGCCTTCGGGTCAGTCTATACAAAAACCAAATAGGAACCGGCGCCTGCGGGTCAGTCCATACACATACCAAATAGGAACCGGCGCCTGCGGGTCAGTCCATACACATACCAAATAGGAACCGGCGCCTGCGGGTCAGTCCATGCACATACCAAATAGGAACCGGCGCCTGCGGGTCAGTCCATACACATACCAAATAGGAACCGGCGCCTGCGGGTCAGTCCATACAAATACCAAATAGGAACCGGCGCCTGCGGGTCAGTCCATGCACATACCAAATAGGAACCGGCGCCTTCGGGTCAGTCCATACAAATACCAAATAGGAACCGGCGCCTTCGGTCAGTCCATACAAATACCAAATAGGAACCGGCGCCTGCGGGTCAGTCCATACAAATACCAAATAGGAACCGGCGCCTGCGGGTCAGTCCATTCAAATACCAAATAGGAACCGGCGCCTGCGGGTCAGTCCATACACATTCCAAATAGGAACCGGCGCCTTCGGTTCAGTCCATACAAATACCAAATAGGAACCGGCACCTGCGGGTCAGTCCATTCAAATACCAAATAGGAACCGGCGCCTGCGGGTCAATCCATACACATACCAAATAGGAACCGGCGCCTGCGGGTCAGTCCATACACATACCAAATAGGAACCGGCACCTGCGGGTCAGTCCATACAAATACCAAATAGGAACCGGCGCCTTCGTGTCAGTCCATACAAATACCAAATAGGAACCGGTGCCTGCGGGTCAGTCCATACAAATACCAAATAGGAACCGGCGCCTGCGGGTCAGTCCATTCAAATACCAAATAGGAACCGGCGCCTTCGGGTCAGTCCATACAAATACCAAATAGGAACCGGCACCTGCGGGTCAGTCCATACAAATTCCAAATAGGAACCGGCGCCTGCGGGTCAGTCCATACAAATACCAAATAGGAACCGGCGCCTGCAGGTCAGTCCATTCAAATACCAAATAGGAACCGGCGCCTTCGGGTCAGTCTATACAAAAACCAAATAGGAACCGGCGCCTGCGGGTCAGTCCATACACATACCAAATAGGAACCGGCGCCTGCGGGTCAGTCCATACACATACCAAATAGGAACCGGCGCCTGCGGGTCAGTCCATGCACATACCAAATAGGAACCGGCGCCTGCGGGTCAGTCCATACACATACCAAATAGGAACCGGCACCTGCGGGTCAGTCCATACAAATACCAAATAGGAACCGGCGCCTTCGGTCAGTCCATACAAATACCAAATAGGAACCGGCGCCTGCGGGTCAGTCCATTCAAATACCAAATAGGAACCGGCGCCTTCGGGTCAGTCCATACAAATACCAAATAGGAACCGGCACCTGCGGGTCAGTCCATACAAATTCCAAATAGGAACCGGCGCCTGCGGGTCAGTCCATTCAAATACCAAATAGGAACCGGCGCCTTCGGGTCAGTCCATACAAATACCAAATAGGAACCGGCACCTGCGGGTCAGTCCATACAAATTCCAAATAGGAACCGGCGCCTGCGGGTCAGTCCATAAACATACCAAATAGGAACCGGCGCCTGCGGGTCAGTCCATACAAATACCAAATAGGAACCGGCACCTGCGGGTCAGTCCATACAAATACCAAATAGAAACCGGCGCCTGCGGGTCAGTCCATTCAAATACCAAATAGGAACCGGCGCCTTCGGGTCAGTCCATACAAATACCAAATAGGAACCGGCACCTGCGGGTCAGTCCATACAAATTCCAAATAGGAACCAGCGCCTGCGGGTCAGTCCATACACATACCAAATAGGAACCGGCGCCTGCGGGTCAGTCCATACAAATACCAAATAGGAACCGGCGCCTGCGGGTCAGTCCATGCACATACCAAATAGGAACCGGCGCCTGCGGGTCAGTCCATACACATACCAAATAGGAACCGGCGCCTGCGGGTCAGTCCATACAAATACCAAATAGGAACCGGTGCCTGCGGGTCAGTCCATGCACATACCAAATAGGAACCGGCGCCTTCGGGTCAGTCCATACAAATACCAAATAGGAACCGGCGCCTTCGGTCAGTCCATACAAATACCAAATAGGAACCGGCGCCTGCGGGTCAGTCCATACAAATACCAAATAGGGACCGGCACCTGCGGGTCAGTCCATACAAATTCCAAATAGGAACCGGCGCCTGCGGGTCAGTCCATACAAATACCAAATAGGAACCGGCGCCTGCGGGTCAGTCCATACAAATACCAAATAGGAACCGGCGCCTTCGGGTCAGTCCATACACATACCAAATAGGAACCGGCGCCTGTGGGTCAGTCCATACACATACCAAATAGGAACCGGCGCCTGCGGGTCAGTCCATACACATACCAAATAGGAACCGGAGCCTGCGGGTCAGTCTATACAAATACCAAATAGGAACCGGCACCTGCGGGTCAGTCCATACACATACCAAATAGGAACCGGCGCCTGCGGGTCAGTCCATACACATACCAAGTAGGAACCGGCGCCTTCGGTCAGTCCATACACATACCAAATAGGAACCGGAGCCTGCGGGTCAGTCCATACACATACCAAATAGGAACCGGCGCCTGGGGTCAGTCCATTTACATACCAAATAGGAACCGGCACCTGCGGGTCAGTCCATACACATACCAAGTAGGAACCGGCGCCTTCGGTCAGTCCATACAAATACCAAATAGGAACCGGCGCCTTCGGGTCAGTCGATTCAAATACCAAATAGGAACCGGCGCCTTCGGGTCAGTCCATACACATACCAAATAGGAACCGGCGCCTGCGGGTCAGTCCATACACATACCAAGTAGGAACCGGCGTCTTCGGTCAGTTCATACAAATACCAAATAGGAACCGGCGCCTTCGGGTCAGTCCATTCAAATACCAAATAGGAACCGGCGCCTGCGAGTCAGTCCATACAAATACCAAATAGGAACCGGCGCCTGCGGGTCAGTCCATACAAATACCAAATAGGAACCAGCGCCTGCGGGTCAGTCCATACAAATACCAAATAGGAACCGGCGCCTGCGGGTCAGTCCATACAAATACCAAATAGGAACTGGCGCCTGCGGGTCAGTCCATACACATACCAAATAGGAACCGGCGCCTGCGGGTCAGTCCATACAAATACCAAATAGGAACCGGCGCCTGCGGGTCAGTCCATACAAATACCAAATAGGAACCGGCGCCTTCGGTCAGTCCATACAAATACCAAATAGGAACCGGCGCCTGCGGGTCAGTCCATTCAAATACCAAATAGGAACCGGCGCCTTCGGTCAGTCCATACAAATACCAAATAGGAACCGGCGCCTTCGGTCAGTCCATACAAATACCAAATAGGAACCGGCGCCTTCGGGTCAGTCCATACAAATACCAAATAGGAACTGGCGCCTGCGGGTCAGTCCATACAAATACCAAATAGGAACCGGCGCCTTCGGGTCAGTCCATACACATACCAAATAGGAACCGGCGCCTTCGGGTCAGTCCATACACATACCAAATAGGAACCGGCGCCTGCGGGTCAGTCCATACAAATACCAAATAGGAACCGGCACCTGCGGGTCAGTCCATACACATACCAAATAGGAACCGGCGCCTTCGGGTCAGTCCATACAAATACCAAATAGGAACCGGCGCCTTCGGGTCAGTCCATACAAATACCAAATAGGAACTGGCGCCTTCGGGTCAGTCCATACAAATACCAAATAGGAACCGGCGCCTTCGGGTCAGTCCATACACATACCAAATAGGAACCGGCACCTTCGGGTCAGTCCATACACATACCAAATAGGAACCGGCGCCTTCGGGTCAGTCCATACAAAAACCAAATAGGAACCGGCGCCTTCGGGTCAGTCCATACAAATGTCCGATAGGAACCGGCGCCTTCGGGTCAGTCCATACAAATACCAAATAGGAACCGGCGCCTGCGGGTCAGTCCATACAAATACCAAATAGGAACCGGCGCCTTCGGGTCAGTCCATACAAATACCAAATAGGAACCGGCGCCTTTGGGTCAGTCCATACACATACCAAATAGGAACCGGCGCCTTCGGGTCAGTCCATACAAATACCAAATAGGAACCGGCGCCTGCGGGTCAGTCCATACAAATACCAAATAGGAACCGGCGCCTTCGGGTCAGTCCATACAAATGTCCGATAGGAACCGGCGCCTTCGGGTCAGTCCATACAAATGTCCGATAGGAACCGGCGCCTTCGGGTCAGTCCATACAAATACCAAATAGGAACCGGCGCCTTCGGGTCAGTCCATACACATACCAAATGGGAACCGGCGCCTTCGGGTCAGTCCATACACATACCAAATAGGAACCAACGTCTGCGAGTCAGTCCATACAAATACCAAATAGGAACCGGCGCCTGCGGGTCAGTCCATACACATACCAAATAGGAACCGGCGCCTTCGGGTCAGTCCATACACATACCAAATAGGAACCGGCGCCTGCGGGTCAGTCCATACACGTACCAAATAGGAACCGGCGCCTTCGGGTCAGTCCACACACATACCAAATAGGAACCGGCGCCTTCGGGTCAGTCCATACAAATACCAAATAGGAACCGGCGCCTTCGGGTCAGTCCATACACATACCAAATAGGAACCGGCGCCTTCGGGTCATTCCATACACATACCAAATAGGAACCGGCGCCTGCGGGTCAGTCCATACACATACCAAATAGGAACCGGCGCCTTCGGGTCAGTCCATACAAATACCAAATAGGAACCGGCGCCTGCGGGTCAGTCCATACAAATACCAAATAGGAACCGGCGCCTTCGGGTCATTCCATACACATACCAAATAGGAACCGGCGCCTTCGGGTCAGTCCATACACATACCAAATAGGAACCGGCGCCTTCGGGTCAGTCCATACACATACCAAATAGGAACCGGCGCCTGCGGGTCAGTCCATACACATACCAAATAGGAACCGGCGCCTTCGGGTCAGTCCATACAAATACAAAATAGGAACCGGCGCCTTCGGGTCAGTCCATACACATACCAAATAGGAACCGGCGCCTGCGGGTCAGTCCATACAAATACCAAATAGGAACCGGCGCCTTCGGGTCAGTCCATACAAATACCAAATAGGAACCGGCGCCTTCGGGTCAGTTCATACACATACCAAATAGGAACCAGCGCCTGCGGGTCAGTCCATACAAATACCAAATAGGAACCGGCGCCTTCGGGTCATTCCATACACATACCAAATAGGAACCGGCGCCTTCGGGTCAGTCCATACACATACCAAATAGGAACCGGCGCCTGCGGGTCAGTCCATACACATACCAAATAGGAACCGGCGCCTGCGGGTCAGTCCATACACATACCAAATAGGAACCGGCGCCTTCGGGTCAGTCCATACAAATACCAAATAGGAACCGGCGCCTTCGGGTCATTCCATACAAATACCAAATAGGAACCGGCGCCTTCGGGTCATTCCATACACATACCAATTAGGAACCGGCGCCTTCGGGTCAGTCCATACACATACCAAATAGGAACCGGCGCCTGCGGGTCAGTCCATACAAATACCAAATAGGAACCGGCGCCTGCGGGTCATTCCATACACATACCAAATAGGAACCGGTGCCTGCGGGTCAGTCCATACACATACCAAATAGGAACCGGAGCCTGCGGGTCAGTCCATACAAATACCAAATAGAAACCGGCGCCTGCGGGTCAGTCCATACAAATTCCAAATAGGTACCGGCGCCTGCGGGTCAGTCCATACACATACCAAATAGGAACCGGCGCCTGTGGGTCAGTCCATACAAATACCAAATAGGAACCGGCGCCTGCGGGTCAGTCCATACACATACCAAATAGGAACCGGCGCCTGCGGGTCAGTCCATACAAATACCAAATAGGAACCGGCGCCTGCGGGTCAGTCCATACACATACCAAATAGGAACCGGCGCCTGCGGGTCAGTCCATACAAATACCAAATAGGAACCGGCACCTGCGGGTCAGTCCATTCAAATACCAAATAGGAACCGGCGCCTTCGGGTCAGTCCATACAAATACCAAATAGGAACCGGCGCCTGCGGGTCAGTCCATTCAAATACCAAATAGGAACCGGCGCCTGCGGGTCAGTCCATACACATTCCAAATAGGAACCGGCGCCTTCGGTTCAGTCCATACAAATACCAAATAGGAACCGGCACCTGCGGGTCAGTCCATTCAAATACCAAATAGGAACCGGCGCCTGCGGGTCAATCCATACACATACCAAATAGGAACCGGCGCTTGCGGGTCAGTCCATACACATACCAAATAGGAACCGGCACCTGCGGGTCAGTCCATACAAATACCAAATAGGAACCGGCGCCTTCGGGTCAGTCCATACAAATACCAAATAGGAACCGGTGCCTGCGGGTCAGTCCATACAAATACCAAATAGGAACCGGCGCCTGCGGGTCAGTCCATTCAAATACCAAATAGGAACCGGCGCCTTCGGGTCAGTCCATACAAATACCAAATAGGAACCGGCACCTGCGGGTCAGTCCATACAAATTCCAAATAGGAACCGGCGCCTGCGGGTCAGTCCATACAAATACCAAATAGGAACCGGCGCCTGCAGGTCAGTCCATTCAAATACCAAATAGGAACCGGCGCCTTCGGGTCAGTCTATACAAAAACCAAATAGGAACCGGCGCCTGCGGGTCAGTCCATACACATACCAAATAGGAACTGGCGCCTGCGGGTCAGTCCATACACATACCAAATAGGAACCGGCGCCTGCGGGTCAGTCCATGCACATACCAAATAGGAACCGGCGCCTGCGGGTCAGTCCATACACATACCAAATAGGAACCGGCGCCTGCGGGTCAGTCCATACAAATACCAAATAGGAACCGGCGCCTGCGGGTCAGTCCATGCACATACCAAATAGGAACCGGCGCCTTCGGGTCAGTCCATACAAATACCAAATAGGAACCGGCGCCTTCGGTCAGTCCATACAAATACCAAATAGGAACCGGCGCCTGCGGGTCAGTCCATACAAATACCAAATAGGAACCGGCGCCTGCGGGTCAGTCCATTCAAATACCAAATAGGAACCGGCGCCTGCGGGTCAGTCCATACACATTCCAAATAGGAACCGGCGCCTTCGGTTCAGTCCATACAAATACCAAATAGGAACCGGCACCTGCGGGTCAGTCCATTCAAATACCAAATAGGAACCGGCGCCTGCGGGTCAATCCATACACATACCAAATAGGAACCGGCGCCTGCGGGTCAGTCCATACACATACCAAATAGGAACCGGCACCTGCGGGTCAGTCCATACAAATACCAAATAGGAACCGGCGCCTTCGGGTCAGTCCATACAAATACCAAATAGGAACCGGTGCCTGCGGGTCAGTCCATACAAATACCAAATAGGAACCGGCGCCTGCGGGTCAGTCCATTCAAATACCAAATAGGAACCGGCGCCTTCGGGTCAGTCCATACAAATACCAAATAGGAACCGGCACCTGCGGGTCAGTCCATACAAATTCCAAATAGGAACCGGCGCCTGCGGGTCAGTCCATACAAATACCAAATAGGAACCGGCGCCTGCAGGTCAGTCCATTCAAATACCAAATAGGAACCGGCGCCTTCGGGTCAGTCTATACAAAAACCAAATAGGAACCGGCGCCTGCGGGTCAGTCCATACACATACCAAATAGGAACCGGCGCCTGCGGGTCAGTCCATACACATACCAAATAGGAACCGGCGCCTGCGGGTCAGTCCATGCACATACCAAATAGGAACCGGCGCCTGCGGGTCAGTCCATACACATACCAAATAGGAACCGGCGCCTGCGGGTCAGTCCATACAAATACCAAATAGGAACCGGCGCCTGCGGGTCAGTCCATGCACATACCAAATAGGAACCGGCGCCTTCGGGTCAGTCCATACAAATACCAAATAGGAACCGGCGCCTTCGGTCAGTCCATACAAATACCAAATAGGAACCGCCGCCTGCGGGTCAGTCCATACAAATACCAAATAGGAACCGGCACCTGCGGGTCAGTCCATACAAATTCCAAATAGGAACCGGCGCCTGCGGGTCAGTCCATACAAATACCAAATAGGAACCGGCGCCTGCAGGTCAGTCCATACAAATACCAAATAGGAACCGGCGCCTGCGGGTCAGTCCATACAAATACCAAATAGGAACCGGCGCCTTCGGGTCAGTCCATACACATACCAAATAGGAACCGGCGCCTGCGGGTCAGTCCATGCACATACCAAATAGGAACCGGCGCCTGCGGGTCAGTCCATACACATACCAAATAGGAACCGGAGCCTGCGGGTCAGTCTATACAAATACCAAATAGGAACCGGCGCCTGCGGGTCAGTCTATACAAATACCAAATAGGAACCGGCACCTGCGGGTCAGTCCATACACATACCAAATAGGAACCGGCGCCTGCGGGTCAGTCCATACACATACCAAGTAGGAACCGGCGCCTTCGGTCAGTCCATACACATACCAAATAGGAACCGGAGCCTGCGGGTCAGTCCATACACATACCAAATAGGAACCGGCGCCTGGGGTCAGTCCATTTACATACCAAATAGGAACCGGCACCTGCGGTCAGTCCATACACATACCAAGTAGGAACCGGCGCCTTCGGTCAGTCCATACAAATACCAAATAGGAACCGGCGCCTTCGGGTCAGTCCATTCAAATACCAAATAGGAACCGGCGCCTTCGGGTCAGTCCATACACATACCAAATAGGAACCGGCGCCTGCGGGCCAGTCCATACACATACCAAATAGGAACCGGCGCCTTCGGTCAGTCCATACACATACCAAGTAGGAACCGGCGCCTTCGGTCAGTCCATACACATACCAAGTAGGAACCGGCGCCTTCGGTCAGTCCATACAAATACCAAATAGGAACCGGCGCCTTCGGGTCAGTCCATTCAAATACCAAATAGGAACCGGCGCCTGCGGGTCAGTCCATACACATACCAAATAGGAACCGGCGCCTGCGGGTCAGTCCATGCACATACCAAATAGGAACCGGCGCCTGCGGGTCAGTCCATACACATACCAAATAGGAACCGGCGCCTGCGGGTCAGTCCATACAAATACCAAATAGGAACCGGCGCCTGCGGGTCAGTCCATGCACATACCAAATAGGAACCGGCGCCTTCGGGTCAGTCCATACAAATACCAAATAGGAACCGGCGCCTTCGGTCAGTCCATACAAATACCAAATAGGAACCGCCGCCTGCGGGTCAGTCCATACAAATACCAAATAGGAACCGGCACCTGCGGGTCAGTCCATACAAATTCCAAATAGGAACCGGCGCCTGCGGGTCAGTCCATACAAATACCAAATAGGAACCGGCGCCTGCAGGTCAGTCCATACAAATACCAAATAGGAACCGGCGCCTGCGGGTCAGTCCATACAAATACCAAATAGGAACCGGCGCCTTCGGGTCAGTCCATACACATACCAAATAGGAACCGGCGCCTGCGGGTCAGTCCATGCACATACCAAATAGGAACCGGCGCCTGCGGGTCAGTCCATACACATACCAAATAGGAACCGGAGCCTGCGGGTCAGTCTATACAAATACCAAATAGGAACCGGCGCCTGCGGGTCAGTCTATACAAATACCAAATAGGAACCGGCACCTGCGGGTCAGTCCATACACATACCAAATAGGAACCGGCGCCTGCGGGTCAGTCCATACACATACCAAGTAGGAACCGGCGCCTTCGGTCAGTCCATACACATACCAAATAGGAACCGGAGCCTGCGGGTCAGTCCATACACATACCAAATAGGAACCGGCGCCTGGGGTCAGTCCATTTACATACCAAATAGGAACCGGCACCTGCGGTCAGTCCATACACATACCAAGTAGGAACCGGCGCCTTCGGTCAGTCCATACAAATACCAAATAGGAACCGGCGCCTTCGGGTCAGTCCATTCAAATACCAAATAGGAACCGGCGCCTTCGGGTCAGTCCATACACATACCAAATAGGAACCGGCGCCTGCGGGCCAGTCCATACACATACCAAATAGGAACCGGCGCCTTCGGTCAGTCCATACACATACCAAGTAGGAACCGGCGCCTTCGGTCAGTCCATACACATACCAAGTAGGAACCGGCGCCTTCGGTCAGTCCATACAAATACCAAATAGGAACCGGCGCCTTCGGGTCAGTCCATTCAAATACCAAATAGGAACCGGCGCCTGCGAGTCAGTCCATACAAATACCAAATAGGAACCGGCGCCTGCGGGTCAGTCCATACAAATACCAAATAGGAACCGGCGCCTGCGGGTCAGTCCATACAAATACCAAATAGGAACCGGCGCCTGCGGGTCAGTCCATACAAATACCAAATAGGAACCGGCGCCTGCGGGTCAGTCCATACAAATACCAAATAGGAACCGGCGCCTGCGGGTCAGTCCATACAAATACCAAATAGGAACCGGCGCCTTCGGGTCAGTCCATACACATACCAAATAGGAACCGGCGCCTGCGGGTCAGTCCATACACATACCAAATAGGAACCGGCGCCTGCGGGTCAGTCCATACACATACCAAATAGGAACAGGCGCCTGCGGGTCAGTCCATACACATACCAAATAGGAACCGGAGCCTGCGGGTCAGTCTATACAAATACCAAATAGGAACCGGCGCCTGCGGGTCAGTCTATACAAATACCAAATAGGAACCGGCACCTGCGGGTCAGTCCATACACATACCAAATAGGAACCGGCGCCTGCGGGTCAGTCCATACACATACCAAATAGGAACCGGCACATGCGGGTCAGTCCATACAAATACCAAATAGGAACCGGCGCCTGCGGGTCAGTCCATACAAATACCAAATAGGAACCGGCACCTGCGGGTCAGTCCATTCAAATACCAAATAGGAACCGGTGCCTGCGGGTCAGTCCATTCAAATACCAATTAGGAACCGGCGCCTGCGGGTCAGTCCATACACATACCAAATAGGAACCGGCGCCTTCGGGTCAGTCCATACACATACCAAATAGGAACCGGCGCCTTCGGTTCAGTCCATACACATACCAAATAGGAACTGGCGCCTGCGGGTCAATCCATACACATACCAAATAGGAACCGGCGCCTGCGGTTCAGTCCATACACATACCAAATAGGAACCGGCACCTGCGGGTCAGTCCATACAAATACCAAATAGGAACCGGCGCCTTCGGTCAGTCCATACAAATACCAAATAGGAACCGGCGCCTGCGGGTCAGTCCATTCAAATACCAAATAGGAACCGGCGCCTTCGGGTCAGTCCATACAAATACCAAATAGGAACCGGCACCTGCGGGTCAGTCCATACAAATTCCAAATAGGAACCGGCGCCTGCGGGTCAGTCCATACACATACCAAATAGGAACCGGCGCCTGCGGGTCAGTCCATACAAATACCAAATAGGAACCGGCACCTGCGGGTCAGTCCATACAAATACCAAATAGGAACCGGCGCCTGCGGGTCAGTCCATTCAAATACCAAATAGGAACCGGCGCCTTCGGGTCAGTCCATACAAATACCAAATAGGAACCGGCACCTGCGGGTCAGTCCATACAAATTCCAAATAGGAACCGGCACCTGCGGGTCAGTCCATACAAATTCCAAATAGGAACCGGCACCTTCGGGTCAGACCATGCACATACCAAATAGGAACCGGCGCCTGCGGGTCAGTCCATACAAATACCAAATAGGAACCGGCGCCTGCGGGTCAGTCCATGCACATACCAAATAGGAACCGGCGCCTGCGGGTCAGTCTATACAAATACCAAATAGGAACCGGCGCCTGCGGGTCAGTCTATACAAATACCAAATAGGAACCGGCACCTGCGGGTCAGTCCATACACATACCAAATAGGAACCGGTGCCTGCGGGTCAGTCCATACACATACCAAGTAGGAACCGGCGCCTTCGGTCAGTCCATACACATACCAAATAGGAACCGGAGCCTGCGGGTCAGTCCATACACATACCAAATAGGAACCGGCGCCTGGGGTCAGTCCATTTACATACCAAATAGGAACCGGCACCTGCGGGTCAGTCCATACACATACCAAGTAGGAACCGGCGCCTTCGGTCAGTCCATACAAATACCAAATAGGAACCGGCGCCTTCGGGTCAGTCCATTCAAATACCAAATAGGAACCGACGCCTTCGGGTCAGTCCATACACATACCAAATAGGAACCGGCGCCTGCGGGTCAGTCCATACACATACCAAATAGGAACCGGCGCCTTCGGTCAGTCCATACACATACCAAGTAGGAACCGGCGCCTTCGGTCAGTCCATACACATACCAAGTAGGAACCGGCGCCTTCGGTCAGTCCATACAAATACCAAATAGGAACCGGCGCCTTCGGGTCAGTCCATTCAAATACCAAATAGGAACCGGCGCCTGCGGGTCAGTCCATACAAATACCAAATAGGAACCGGCGCCTGCGGGTCAGTCCATACAAATACCAAATAGGAACTGGCGCCTGCGGGTCAGTCCATACACATACCAAATAGGAACCGGCGCCTGCGGGTCAGTCCATACACATACCAAATAGGAACCGGCACCTGCGGGTCAGTCCATACAAATACCAAATAGGAACCGGCGCCTTCGGTCAGTCCATACAAATACCAAATAGGAACCGGCGCCTTCGGGTCAGTCCATACACATACCAAATAGGAACCGGCGCCTGCGGGTCAGTCCATTCAAATACCAAATAGGAACCGGCGCCTTCGGGTCAGTCCATACAAATACCAAATAGGAACCGGCACCAGCGGGTCAGTCCATACAAATTCCAAATAGGAACCGGCGCCTGCGGGTCAGTCCATACACATACCAAATAGGAACCGGCGCCTGCGGGTCAGTCCATACAAATACCAAATAGGAACCGGCGCCTGCGGGTCAGTCCATACACATACCAAATAGGAACCGGCGCCTTCGGGTCAGTCCATACAAATACCAAATAGGAACCGGTGCCTTCGGTCAGTCCATACAAATACCAAATAGGAACCGGCGCCTGCGGGTCAGTCCATTCAAATACCAAATAGGAACCGGCGCCTTCGGGTCAGTCCATACAAATACCAAATAGGAACCGGCACCTGCGGGTCAGTCCATACAAATTCCAAATAGGAACCGGCACCTGCGGGTCAGTCCATACACATACCAAATAGGAACCGGCGCCTGCGGGTCAGTCCATAGAAATACCAAATAGGAACCGGAGCCTGCGGGTCAGTCCATACAAATACCAAATAGGAACCGGCGCCTGCGGGTCAGTCCATACAAATACCAAAAAGGAACCGGCGCCTGCGGGTCAGTCCATACAAATACCAAATAGGAACCGGCGCCTTCGGGTCAGTCCATACACATACCAAATAGGAAACCGGCGCCTGCGGGTCAGTCCATACACATACCAAATAGGAACCGGCGCCTGCGGGTCAGTCCATACACATACCAAATAGGAACCGCAGCCTGCGGGTCATTCCATACACATACCAAATAGGAACCGGAGCCTGCGGGTCAGTCTATACAAATACCAAATAGGAACCGGCGCCTGCGGGTCAGTCTATACAAATACCAAATAGGAACCGGCACCTGCGGGTCAGTCCATACACATACCAAATAGGAACCGGCGCCTGCGGGTCAGTCCATACACATACCAAATAGGAACCGGCACCTGCGGGTCAGTCCATACAAATACCAAATAGGAACCGGCGCCTGCGGGTCAGTCCATACAAATACCAAATAGGAACCGGCACCTGCGGGTCAGTCCATTCAAATACCAAATAGGAACCGGCGCCTGCGGGTCAGTCCATTCAAATACCAAATAGGAACCGGCGCCTGCGGGTCAGTCCATACACAAACCAAATAGGAACCGGCGCCTTCGGGTCAGTCCATACACATACCAAATAGGAACCGGCGCCTTCGGTTCAGTCCATACACATACCAAATAGGAACTGGCGCCTGCGGGTCAATCCATACACATACCAAATAGGAACCGGCGCCTGCGGGTCAGTCCATACACATACCAAATAGGAACCGGCACCTGCGGGTCAGTCCATACAAATACCAAATAGGAACCGGCGCCTTCGGTCAGTCCATACAAATACCAAATAGGAACCGGCGCCTGCGGGTCAGTCCATTCAAATACCAAATAGGAACCGGCGCCTTCGGGTCAGTCCATACAAATACCAAATAGGAACCGGCACCTGCGGGTCAGTCCATACAAATTCCAAATAGGAACCGGCGCCTGCGGGTCAGTCCATACACATACCAAATAGGAACCGGCGCCTGCGGGTCAGTCCATACAAATACCAAATAGGAACCGGCACCTGCGGGTCAGTCCATACAAATACCAAATAGGAACCGGCGCCTGCGGGTCAGTCCATTCAAATACCAAATAGGAACCGGCGCCTTCGGGTCAGTCCATACAAATACCAAATAGGAACCGGCACCTGCGGGTCAGTCCATACAAATTCCAAATAGGAACCGGCACCTTCGGGTCAGACCATGCACATACCAAATAGGAACCGGCGCCTGCGGGTCAGTCCATACAAATACCAAATAGGAACCGGCGCCTGCGGGTCAGTCCATGCACATACCAAATAGGAACCGGCGCCTTCGGGTCAGTCCATACAAATACCAAATAGGAACCGGCGCCTTCGGTCAGTCCATACAAATACCAAATAGGAACCGGCGCCTGCGGGTCAGTCCATACAAATACCAAATAGGAACCGGCACCTGCGGGTCAGTCCATACAAATTCCAAATAGGAACCGGCGCCTGCGGGTCAGTCCATACAAATACCAAATAGGAACCGGCGCCTGCGGGTCAGTCCATACAAATACCAAATAGGAACCGGCGCCTTCGGGTCAGTCCATACACATACCAAACATGAACCGGCGCCTGCGGGTCAGTCCATACACATACCAAATAGGAACCGGCGCCTGCGGGTCAGTCCATACACATACCAAATAGGAACCGGAGCCTGCGGGTCAGTCTATACAAATACCAAATAGGAACCGGCGCCTGCGGGTCAGTCTATACAAATACCAAATAGGAACCGGCACCTGCGGGTCAGTCCATACACATACCAAGTAGGAACCGGCGCCTTCGGTCAGTCCATACACATACCAAATAGGAACCGGAGCCTGCGGGTCAGTCCATACACATACCAAATAGGAACCGGCGCCTGGGGTCAGTCCATTTACATACCAAATAGGAACCGGCACCTGCGGGTCAGTCCATACACATACCAAGTAGGAACCGGCGCCTTCGGTCAGTCCATACAAATACCAAATAGGAACCGGCGCCTTCGGGTCAGTCCATTCAAATACCAAATAGGAACCGGCGCCTTCGGGTCAGTCCATACACATACCAAATAGGAACCGGCGCCTGCGGGTCAGTCCATACACATACCAAGTAGGAACCGCCGCCTTCGGTCAGTCCATACAAATACCAAATAGGAACCGGCGCCTTCGGGTCAGTCCATTCAAATACCAAATAGGAACCGGCGCCTGCGGGTCAGTCCATATAAATACCAAATAGGAACTGGCGCCTGCGGGTCAGTCCATACACATACCAAATAGGAACCGGCGCCTGCGGGTCAGTCCATACACATACCAAATAGGAACCGGCACCTGCGGGTCAGTCCATACAAATACCAAATAGGAACCGGCGCCTTCGGTCAGTCCATACAAATACCAAATAGGAACCGGCGCCTTCGGTCAGTCCATACAAATACCAAATAGGAACCGGTGCCTGCGGGTCAGTCCATTCAAATACCAAATAGGAACCGGCACCTTCGGGTCAGTCCATACAAATACCAAATAGGAACCGGCACCTGCGGGTCAGTCCATACAAATTCCAAATAGGAACCGGCGCCTGCGGGTCAGTCCATACACATACCAAATAGGAACCGGCGCCTGCGGGTCAGTCCATACAAATACCAAATAGGAACCGGCGCCTGCGGGTCAGTCCATACACATACCAAATAGGAACCGGCGCCTTCGGGTCAGTCCATACAAATACCAAATAGGAACCGGCGCCTTCGGGTCAGTCCATACAAATACCAAATAGGAACCGGCGCCTTCGGGTCAGTCCATACAAATACCAAATAGGAACCGGCGCCTTCGGTCAGTCCATACAAATACCAAATAGGAACCGGCGCCTGCGGGTCAGTCCATTCAAATACCAAATAGGAACCGGCGCCTTCGGGTCAGTCCATACAAATACCAAATAGGAACCGGCACCTGCGGGTCAGTCCATACAAATTCCAAATAGGAACCGGCGCCTGCGGGTCAGTCCATACACATACCAAATAGGAACCGGCGCCTGCGGGTCAGTCCATACAAATACCAAATAGGAACCGGCGCCTGCGGGTCAGTCCATACAAATACCAAATAGGAACCGGCGCCTGCGGGTCAGTCCATACAAATACCAAATAGGAACCGGCGCCTGCGGGTCAGTCCATACAAATACCAAATAGGAACCGGCGCCTTCGGGTCAGTCCATACACATACCAAATAGGAACCGGCGCCTGCGGGTCAGTCCATACACATACCAAATAGGAACCGGCGCCTGCGGGTCAGTCCATACACATACCAAATAGGAACCGGAGCCTGCGGGTCAGTCTATACAAATACCAAATAGGAACCGGCGCCTGCGGGTCAGTCTATACAAATACCAAATAGGAACCGGCACCTGCGGGTCAGTCCATACACATACCAAATAGGAACCGGCGCCTGCGGGTCAGTCCATACACATACCAAATAGGAACCGGCGCCTGCGGGTCAGTCCATACACATACCAAGTAGGAACCGGCGCCTTCGGTCAGTCCATACACATACCAAATAGGAACCGGAGCCTGCGGGTCAGTCCATACACATACCAAATAGGAACCGGCGCCTGGGGTCAGTCCATTTACATACCAAATAGGAACCGGCACCTGCGGGTCAGTCCATACACATACCAAGTAGGAACCGGCGCCTTCGCTCAGTCCATACAAATACCAAATAGGAACCGGCGCCTTCGGGTCAGTCCATTCAAATACCAAATTGGAACCGGCGCCTTCGGGTCAGTCCATACACATACCAAATAGGAACCGGCGTCTGCGGGTCAGTCCATACACATACCAAATAGGAACCCGCGCCTGCGGGTCAGTCCATACACATACCAAATAGGAACCGGCGCCTTCGGGTCAGTCCATACACATACCAAATAGGAACCGGCGCCTGCGGGTCAGTCCATACACATACCAAATAGGAACCGGCGCATTCGGGTCAGTCCATACACACACCAAGTAGGAACCGGCGCCTTCGGTCAGTCCATACAAATACCAAATAGGAACCGGCGCCTTCGGGTCAGTCCATTCAAATACCAAATAGGAACCGGCGCCTGCGAGTCAGTCCATACAAATACCAAATAGGAACCGGCGCCTGCGGGTCAGTCCATACAAATACCAAATAGGAACCGGCGCCTGCGGGTCAGTCCATACACATACCAAATAGGAACCGGCGCCTGCGGGTCAGTCCATACAAATACCAAATAGGTACCGGCGCCTGCGGGTCAGTCCATACACATACCAAATAGGAACCGGCACCTTCGGGTCAGTCCATACACATACCAAATAGGAACCGGCGCCTTCGGGTCAGTCCATACACATACCAAATAGGAACCGGCACCTTCGGGTCAGTCCATACAAATACCAAATAGGAACCGGTGCCTTCGGGTCAGTCCATACACATACCAAATAGGAACCGGCAGCTGCGGGTCAGTCCATACAAATACCAAATAGGAACCGGCGCCTGTGGGTCAGTCCATACACATACCAAATAGGAACCGGCGCCTGCGGGTCAGTCCATACAAATACCAAATAGGAACCGGCGCCTTCGGGTCAGTCCATAAAAATACCAAATAGGAACCGGCGCCTGCGGGTCAGTCCATACACATACCAAATAGGAACCGGCGCCTGCGGGTCAGTCCATACACATACCAAATAGGAACCGGTGCCTTCGGGTCAGTCCATACAAATACCAAATAGGAACCGGCGCCTTCGGGTCAGTCCATACAAATACCAAATAGGAACTGGCGCCTTCGGGTCAGTCCATACAAATACCAAATAGGAACCGGCGCCTTCGGGTCAGTCCATACACATACCAAATAGGAACCGGCACCTTCGGGTCAGTCCATACACATACCAAATAGGAACCGGCGCCTGCGGGTCAGTCCATACAAATACCAAATAGGAACCGGCGCCTGCGGGTCAGTCCATACACATACCAAATAGGAACCGGCGCCTTCGGGTCAGTCCATACAAATACCAAATAGGAACCGGCGCCTTCGGGTCAGTCCATACAAATACCAAATAGGAACTGGCGCCTTCGGGTCAGTCCATACAAATACCAAATAGGAACCGGCGCCTTCGGGTCAGTCCATACACATACCAAATAGGAACCGGCACCTTCGGGTCAGTACATACACATACCAAATAGGAACCGGCGCCTTCGGGTCAGTCCATACAAATACCAAATAGGAACCGGCGCCTTCGGGTCAGTCCATACAAATGTCCGATTGGAACCGGCGCCTTCGGGTCAATCCATACAAATACCAAATAGGAACCGGCGCCTGCGGGTCAGTCCATACACATACCAAATAGGAACCGGCGCCTTTCGGGTCAGTCCATACACATACCAAATAGGAATCGGCGTCTTCGGGTCAGTCCATACACATACCAAATAGGAACTGGCGCCTTCGGGTCAGTCCATACACATACCAAATAGGAACCGGCGCCTTCGGGTCAGTCCATACACATACCAAATAGGAACCGCCGCCTTCGGGTCAGTCCATACACATACCAAATAGGAACCGGCGCCTGCGGGTCAGTCCATACACATACCAAATAGGTACCGGCGCCTGCGGGTCAGTCCATACACATACCAAATAGGAACCGGCACCTTCGGGTCAGTCCATACACATACCAAATAGGAACCGGCGCCTTCGGGTCAGTCCATACACATACCAAATAGGAACCGGCACCTTCGGGTCAGTCCATACAAATACCAAATAGGAACCGGTGCCTTCGGGTCAGTCCATACACATACCAAATAGGAACCGGCAGCTGCGGGTCAGTCCATACAAATACCAAATAGGAACCGGCGCCTGTGGGTCAGTCCATACACATACCAAATAGGAACCGGCGCCTGCGGGTCAGTCCATACAAATACCAAATAGGAACCGGCGCCTTCGGGTCAGTCCATACAAATACCAAATAGGAACCGGCGCCTGTGGGTCAGTCCATACACATACCAAATAGGAACCGGCGCCTGCGGGTCAGTCCATACAAATACCAAATAGGAACCGGCGCCTTCGGGTCGGTCCATACACATACCAAATAGGAACCCGCGCCTGCGGGTCAGTCCATACAAATACCAAATAGGAACCGGCGCCTGCGGGTCAGTCCATACAAATACCAAATAGGAACCCGCGCCTGCGGGTCAGTCCATACAAATACCAAATAGGAACCGGCGCCTTCGGGTCAGTCCATACACATACCAAATAGGAACCGGCGCCTTCGGGTCAGTCCATACACATACCAAATAGGAACCGGCGCCTTTGGGTCAGTCCATACAAATACCAAATAGGAACCGGCGCCTGCGGGTCAGTCCATACAAATAGGAACCGGCGCCTGCGGGTCAGTCCATACAAATATCAAATAGGAACCGGCGCCTTCGGGTCAGTCCATACAAATACCAAATAGGAACCGGCGCCTGCGGGTCAGTCCATACAAATACTAAATAGGAACCGGCGCCTTCGGGTCAGTCCATACAAATACCAAATAGGAACCGGCGCCTTCGGGTCAGTCCATACAAATACCAAATAGGAACCGGCGCCTTCGGGTCAGTCCATACACATACCAAATAGGAACCGGCGCCTGCGGGTCAGTCCATACAAATACCAAATAGGAACCGGCGCCTTCGGGTCAGTCCATACACATTCCAAATAGGAACCGGCGCCTGCGGGTCAGTCCATACAAATACCAAATAGGAACCGGCGCCTGCGGGTCAGTCCATACACATACCAAATAGGAACCGGCGCCTGCGGGTCAGTCCATACACATACCAAATAGGAACCGGCGCCTTCGGGTCAGTCCATACAAATACCAAATAGGAACCGGCGCCTTCGGGTCAGTCCATACAAATACCAAATAGGAACTGGCGCCTTCGGGTCAGTCCATACAAATACCAAATAGGAACCGGCGCCTTCGGGTCAGTCCATACACATACCAAATAGGAACCGGCACCTTCGGGTCAGTCCATACACATACCAAATAGGAACCGGCGCCTGCGGGTCAGTCCATACAAATACCAAATAGGAACCGGCGCCTGCGGGTCAGTCCATACACATACCAAATAGGAACCGGCGCCTTCGGGTCAGTCCATACAAATACCAAATAGGAACCGGCGCCTTCGGGTCAGTCCATACAAATACCAAATAGGAACTGGCGCCTTCGGGTCAGTCCATACAAATACCAAATAGGAACCGGCGCCTTCGGGTCAGTCCATACACATACCAAATAGGAACCGGCACCTTCGGGTCAGTACATACACATACCAAATAGGAACCGGCGCCTTCGGGTCAGTCCATACAAATACCAAATAGGAACCGGCGCCTTCGGGTCAGTCCATACAAATGTCCGATTGGAACCGGCGCCTTCGGGTCAGTCCATACAAATACCAAATAGGAACCGGCGCCTGCGGGTCAGTCCATACAAATACCAAATAGGAACCGGCGCCTTCGGGTCAGTCCATACAAATACCAAATAGGAACCGGCGCCTTTGGGTCAGTCCATACACATACCAAATAGGAACCGGCGCCTTCGGGTCTGTCCATACAAATACCAAATAGGAACCGGCGCCTGCGGTTCAGTCCATACAAATACCAAATAGGAACCGGCGCCTTCGGGTCAGTCCATACAAATGTCCGATAGGAACCGGCGCCTTCGGGTCAGTCCATACAAATGTCCGATAGGAACCGGCGCCTTCGGGTCAGTCCATACAAATGTCCAATGTGTTTCCAAATGGGGGAATAAACTGGATTAGGAAGTTTAACCCCCGCACCTCCGAAGCGCCTCGCTGAATCCGCGGAGACGCGTCCCGTGACGTGGGATTTAAGCACAAGAGAAAATCGCAGTGTATACTTGTAACAGGGCACAGTGTGTCATTCTGCCTGTCTGTCCCCGTCCTGTTATGCAAGTCCTGCTAGCTGTAGGCTGTAAGGGGTTAGTTTTATGGGTTTGGGCCCCCATTCAGTTACCTCTATGATGGACAGGACTAAGGTGATGACTCGTGGCCTGTGTAAGCCTATCAGGGATAGGTATAGACCATGAGCCCGCCCCTTCTGCCCGAATTAGGGGAATGCCAAATTTAGAGACAGTCCTGTTCTTGTTCTGGAGGAGAGAGGAAGCAGAGAGCTGTGAGTCTCTCCCATAGCGGGATGAGCGGGCTCACCCGCAGCCTTGTGGCTCAGGGCACATCTGACCAAGGAAGATGACCCTATACTATTAGGGTCAAGCACCATCCAGAGGTGGGAACCCTCTGAATCCTTGCACCGCTGTAAAGATCTGTTGCAGTGATTGCTAAATAAACCCCCTTTGATTATCATACACCAGCCGGGATTGAGTCAGTGCATGGTGTGTATGACTCATGTGCTTCAGAGAGGACTGTCTCTGGTACTACCAGAACCCCTGAAGCTGGAGGCGCTGACACCAAAGGAAAGAACTACAGATGACACCAAAAGCCTGTCCAGATACTCTCTGCCTGCTGTGTCAGTCACGCTGCTCTCTCCCCCAGGTGCCCGCACGATGCCCGGCCCCGGAGGCAGTCTGTGTGTGCTGGGTACTCTCTGCCCGCTGTGTCAGTCACGCTGCTCTCTCCCCCAGGTGCCCGCACCATGCCCGGCCCCGGAGGCAGTCTGTGTGTGCTGGGTACTCTGTGCCCGCTGTGTCAGTCACGCTGCTCTCTCCCCCAGGTGCCCGCACCATGCCCGGCCCCGGAGGCAGTCTGTGTGTGCTGGGTACTCTCTGCCCGCTGTGTCAGTCACGCTGCTCTCTCCCCCAGGTGCCCGCACCATGCCCGGCCCCAGAGGCAGTCTGTGTGTGCTGGGTACTCTGTGCCCGCTGTGTCAGTCACGCTGCTCTCTCCCCCAGGTGCCCACACCATGCCCGGCCCCGGAGGCAGTCTGTGTGTGCTCTGTACTCTCTGCCCGCTGTGTCAGTCACACTGCTCTCTCCCCCCAGGTGCCCGCATCATGCCCGGCCCCGGAGGCAGTCTGTGTGTGCTCTGTACTCTCTGTGTGCTATGTCTGACCTGGACTCAGCAGACCCCTCACCCTACCACCCGCGCCCCACGCCAGAACAGTGCCCTGAAGTTTCGACTGTCTGGATACCCGCGCAAACACAACGAGGGGCGCGTGGAGGTCTTCTACAACCAGGAGTGGGGTACCATCTGTGATGATGACTTCACACTGGAGAACGCGCATGTCTTGTGCCGCCACCTGGGATTCACAGACGCAACCGGCTGGACGCACAGCGCCAAGTACGGGAAAGGAGTGGGTAAGGCCTGAGACTGACCCTGTAATATTGTCATACAGTTATATCGTGTCACATACTGTTATACACTTTCATATTGTTATACACTGTATAGTGGTGTAGAGGCGAGGTGTGTGTGTGTGTGTGAGGTGTGTATGTGTCTGATGTGTGGGTGTGTGGTATGTGCGAGGTGTGTATGTGTGAGGTGACCTGGGGCAGGCAACTTTACACACACTCGACCCAGGGAGCTTTCCTCACGGCACTGCTATATTCTTTTTGTCTCAGATATGACAGTTACGACGAGCCCGGAGTGCGAGAAAACAGGAACACATGGGATACTGGTTTCTCACAACTGTTTAATATGTGGACGGAGCGGTCTTATATACATAAAGCCGTTGTCAGTTCATTACATCTGTTACAAACTGAGTTCCCATATATAGATCACATATCTAAATTTACATGTAACCTTTAAAAATGCCTTTTCTGTAAAACATTTTACTGCTGAGCAACAGCTATTTAATGGGGTCATATAAGGCTTGGTGGTCTTACTTCTTTTGTAGATGACATGCTAATACAGCTGGTCCCAAAACTAAAATACTTTTACCATTTTGGTCTCTGAGAAAAACAAAGCTGACACATACTGCTTTCACCTTTTCAGTCCCTATATTGACTACTAAAAAATCTAATTTTGCATATAAATCATACATTCCTAAAAAGGGTATTAGACCTCCCGCAACTCTCTTAACTCAGCTACTCTTAATGATTAATGCCCTTTAATTTCGTATTCTTTGCTTAGATAGAGTGGACATTATTTGAAAGGCGGGCAAATTCTATTTCTGAGAATAACTGGGGGTTGATGGGGGTTAATATTTCCTAGGAGCGACTGCACAACACATACATCTTACATACAGGCATACCCCGGTTTAAGGACACTCACTTTAAGTACACTCGTGAGTAAGTACATATCGCCCAATAGGCAAACTGCATCTCACGCATGCGCCTGTCAGCACGTCCTGAACAGCAATACCGGCTCCCTACCTGTACCGAAGCTGTGCACAAGCGGGGAGACTATAGAGCCTGTTACACATGTGTTATTTACATCAGTTATGCACGTATATGATGATTGCAGTACAGTACATGCATCGATAAGTGGGAAAAAGGTAGTGCTTCACTTTAAGTACATTTTCACTTTACATACATGCTTCGGTCCCATTGCGTACGCCAATGCGGGGTATGCCTGTACTACATTTACTCAGAATATCGGAACAGACAAAATGGCTGCCATGGTCAAAATGGCTGACTTGTGATCATTTCTTTGTGGTTGACACACGCCCTTGGGTGACCTCTCCACCTTCCTCACATCCAATCTTCTCAGCCCCCTCTTATCCTTTAGAGACAGTCTATTTAAAGAACAGTTAACCATATCATAGTCCTGCTGGACCAAAAAATAGTCCCATAGTGCATAACTTGATTCCTTTCTGGCCATTGTATCGGCCCAGTTGATTACTTCTCCGGTCTCTTCCTCTGGGGGACTGCTGACATCTTCATCACCAAAAAGAGACATAGCTTCGGTGGGGGGGTTGCAACGCACTTCTGGACCAAAGTTTTGCTGTTCATAACACAGAGAGTAATGAGTAGGACAGACACACATACAAAAACATTCACTAGCTTCGCTCCCAGCAAAATAATCTAACCACCAAGTCCCAACAAATCCCAACATTCATCTTTACCTTTAAACACTGGAACCACTTTTCCTAAATAACATAACCTGGTCTAGTTGCAGGGTAATATTCTATCTGTCCTATCACAGAGTCAATAACTTCCCTAGGGCAAACTCGTATTTCTACTCCCTTCGGAACCAATTTCTTATATATATATATATATATATACAAATATAAATATATATACAAATATATTCTAAAAATATCTTATAACATATTGTCTTTTTCCAAGGGCTTAAATATAACTCTCGTGTTCCTGGGGTGCAACTTATTGGGTATGGATAGTACATTGGGTTACATTGCACATAAGATGTGGGCTTTGTTCACCAGGATTCCATTATATAACAAGAAGGTGTGCATATGTGCTATACACAGGACAATAAAACAAAAGACATATTATTAAACAAAATATTCCTGTTACTACCCTATCATCTTCATGTGAACACCACTTATATAAACCTAATAGAATCAACATTATAATTAAAATAATAAAACCTGTAAAAATGTTATTAAAAAGTTAAAAGTTAATATATTGAGGTCCGGATTTTCTGTCTATGAACTCTTCTCCCTTCTTGGTTAGTGCCGGGTTTTATTATGACCCAAAACACCAACTGAAAATAGCTGTGTCTTTAGGCCTTCCCTCCTGTGTTGCGAGGAAGGTACACTGAAGAATCCCCTTGCAGGCGCACCGCAGACCTTTATAGTATAGACGGTCAGGGGTGGATGTAGTGAATAGTTTAAACTTTATTAAATAACTGTGTAAATGTGTAATTAAAACAGTATATAGTGCAGTACCATACACTAAAATAAAAGATAGACAGTGACGTCTATATTACTCCGCCAAGCGTCTCGCTGAGCTCTTGGGCTCTGGTCAATGTAGTATCGTAGCTACATAGAATACCTATAGTCCTTCAAATCACATGCTCCGTGGTAGAGGTAAGTATATGTGATCAGATAATGTGATATTGTGCACTGTACGATCACTAATGATAATTCCCCTTGGTCCCCACTGGGAGTGTGGATTTGATGATAGAATATGTGTTCAAGGTAATTTATGTTTGGACATCTGTGTCCAAGCACAGGGATAAAATACACCTTGAACTGTGTTTGAATGGGACAGTTTATCAAAAAATCAGTGTACTGAGACAGAGACTGATTCTCCAGGATCATGAAAAATGTATTGAATAGGTTCAAATATTGTCTCTGAATCGAGGTGGTGTTAAGTGACCCTGATGATCCTGGAGAATCAGTCTCTGTCTCATGTGATTTGAAGGACTATAGGTATTCTATGTAGCTACGATACTACATTGACTAGAGCCCAAGAGCTCAGCGAGACGCTTGGCGGAGTAATATAGACGTCACTGTCTATCTTTTATTTTAGTGTATGGTACTGCACTATATACTGTTTTAATTACACATTTACACAGTTATTTAATAAAGTTTAAACTATTCACTACATCCACCCCTGACCGTCTATACTATAAAGGCCTGCAAGGGGATTCTTCAGTGTACCTTCCTTGGCACACATCTTTATCTATTTTCTATATCCCTAGGCAGCACGCTTTCACCAACAAGGGGTTAGAGCGAGGTTTTTCTCCATTATATTTCCCTCCTGTGTTGCGGTTTAATTTAAAGCGACTGTGGGTGCACTTGCGTAACATGGATCCAGGAAAAATACTCTGACTGGGTAGAATTTGGAATGGGCTTCTTCATTTTAGATGAAAAGCGCTTTTGTGTAGAATATGCTTGAGCCAGTCACCTTTATCTTCATCTAATTGGAAAGACATTGGACATGAGACACAAACAATTGCATTAGTTTCACACAGTAGACGCTGATTAAAATCGTCTGTTTGGAGCATACTCATACAACATTAAATCTACAAGGTACCTGGGGTGACCATTGGTCTACCCATGAGAAAAATGTATTTCTGATAGACAAGATAGCAATAATACACCTCCTTTTGTTCACATCTTATTACAAGTGAACAATATCACACAAAGGATAACAGTATTTAAAACATAACCTTAATTGCATGATGTATAGCAAAACTAACCTGAAAACTTTGGGTATAAAATTTACATTAAAAAATCCCAAAACTTTACTGAATATAAATATAATCTGCTATAATCTTCTGACAGAAATGTTTAAAACACAAAATAACATCTGGTTTGCTGAAAGAACAAACTGTAGCATAAAAAACTTATAGACACAGATTAAAAAGTGGGACACATTTGAGAAAAAGATGGTTAAAAATGATAAAATATTAAATATTTGATCAATTTAGCAGAAAAATAATTCCATATAGAACTCTACATTAGTCAGTTTACAACTGTTTGTCCATTTCCGACCATACAGCAAGCTGAAATAACTTTCTGGGCATCCTGCCAAAACCTCGTAACAGAAAAAAAACTGTTAATTACTGGAGTTTAACATACACTGCAATACAATTGGGACAGCTTAAAATATGAAGCTCCTCACCCAGCCCGATACAGGATAACATTTTACTGGTATTCAAAAATTAAATCTGGATCTTTGTTAAACAGAAAATTATAGGCTTAACATATACTTTAAACAGTTTATAGTTACTGGTTACACACAAAAAGAACACAGAGCATGGACACAAAACAAACAGAATTTTACACTTCTCTCACACATTCAAACAGCTTTTACAAAAACAACAAAAACACATATTTTCTCACCAATTCTAATAAATAGGAAAACAAAACAGTTTGATCCTGCAAACTAAATTAATAAAGATATCCTTCTCTTTCCCCATATCATAATTAACTTTTCTTTAGAACTAATTTAAAAATACTGAGCTTCTAGTTAGCTTTGTGTCTAGAATATATTCTGCTTGTTATGTCTATATAACATATTCACCTGATTTTATCTGTGGAAATTTAGAGGAAAAGAATTGTAATTCTGGTTAAGGAAATAAATCGCCTGGCCAGTACGACAGACATCCTTATTATTCCAGTGACCGGACTGTTTACAAAAAGATGGTAAAGATCAAATGACCTTTCCGAATTTTGTCCTTTCTTTATGCTTCTTTTTCTCCACAGTTACCAAAACTCTCCTCTGCCCAGTGTTAATTAGTTTATATTATAGTGAGGGTGTACACCTTTAAAAATTAAATTTCAACATGAGCAATTAATTATATTCTTAATTTAGACGCACTTGCAAGTTCCTGGATAGTAATTTTGTATACATACAATTAAACGGTATTCTTATTATTCAATGCACATAAAACTTTCACATGGATAGAGTTCACTTAGATTCTTACAAACACACACACAGGGATTATTCATACAATCAACCTTTTTATCATATTCATGCCTGAAAATGTAATAAAACATTCTAAGAGAAAAGAAACTTATACCTACTATAATCTCGTTTTCCACTCAGCTTTGCAATATATAAGACTCCTTAAACTTTTCAATCCAGACGGGTAATTTATTATTAATTCAACTCAATATGCACTCATACTCTATTAATCTGGCACAAATAATTCGGGTTTCACGTTTTAAGATTAGATTGGAAAAATTATATTTTCTGTCTTTATCTCTCCTAAGAGCTATGCTGACTTACTAACAACATTTTAACAAAAAGAAACCCATTTCTGTAATTTGTCCAATTCTTGTCTTTTTTTTTCCTTCACGATCTCTGTCTACAACATTCCTATGCCTTGTGTAAAAATAACTGAAAGGGAAAAAAAAGGTGGGGGCTACAGCTGCTTATACATGCAGGCACTGGGAGGAGAGGGACCGCTGACTTAATTTTTAGATACAGTCCCTTCATTTTCCTTGTAATTAATATAATTTGGAGTTATCATATTTCCCCGACACTCTCCTTTTCTTCAACATAACTTTTTGCCTAACTTAGGGGGACAGATTGTATTTTATTTGTCCCCTGTGCTGTGAACAGTCCCTGACAGAGGTTAATTCTGCCTTGGGTCCATCTCCTCCCCCTCCTCTGCGTAAAAGGCATTTCAATATTGAGTGATCTAGGGGCTGTTCAGTCGGGTTCTTAGTGAAGTCATAAAAACTTCTTAGTTGAAGAATGCCTCTGTGCCTGTGACCCAGAAAGGGTTAAGGTGCTCAGGGGGTTTGAGAACAGGGACACTGTGGTAAATGGGGGCAACATATGGAGGTAATAATTGTCCCGATACCATAGGGGCAGGGGATAGATAAACATTTTTAAAATGGTAAAACATTTCAGTTAGCAACACTTTCCATCCATAAGGGTAATTTTAACTCATACTACAGTACATTTCTTCATATCCTTATAATCCCATAAACAACTTATAAAGGAATTTTATCTTAACAACATACAATAAGGTTAGTTTTATACTTAATAAAATCTTATACAGAAAATAAAACACTTTATGCGTATGTAATAATATACAATTCTTATCTTAACCTAAATTACCATCATATCTGAGACACCATATACACCCCGTTTCAATTAAACAACAGGGACTCCAGCCCTTTGTTATATAAATCAGGGACTTAAACCCTCGATTCTTCTGCCCTATAAAATTTAGATTCTTTAGATTCGTAGAGAAAAGGTGAGAAACCATAACATACGTTTTACTCACCTTTTCTGTGCAATTCCCACTTTTCTGACACCAAGTTGTTACACTGGCGACACACTTTATTCGAGCTCGGCTAGTCCCACGAATTCGGGTATACCCGGGTGTATTGAGGTTTGTGACTGTTTTCTGCCCGAGTGCATTGAGGTATTTTCACAAATCTTTTTTTATTGGGTACATTTTCATTATACAGGCGAACAACTTGAAAAAGTTTGTGCTGTTACATGTACATTGTGTCGCACATTGTTCACATATATTGTTTACATATTTTTCATATATTGATCATACATTTTTCTTAACTCTGAATTCAAGCTTGGATTCATTTTTTGCTCTGAGTGCGAGCGATTGTGTTTTCTCCGGGTCTGTTTCCCTCATTACATACTTGTATTACACTTTTTGTATACGTTTTACTCCAGCTCGATTCCTATCTAATTAACCTTAAACTTTAACCTTGTATTCTAACCTAACTTGTCGTGTTGGTCTTGTTCACCCCTTTCCGTCCTCTGTCTCCAGTCTTTACCCTAAACTAGACTGTCCCCTGTCTGCGAGTCTCTTTCCTCGAGGAACCAGTCCCATCTCTGGCGGAACTCTTTCGTTGTTCTGTTTCTGTCTGTGGACGTCTCCAGTTTGTCTATTGTCATTAGTTTGTATAATGTGTCATGTAGTTGTTCCATTGAGGGCTGTTGTGTTTGTATCCAGTTTATCATAATGGTCTTTCTTGCCGCTAGTAGTATAATCTCTGTGGGTCTGGTTACTGCTCTGCTGATTTGTTTGCCCTCCGTCCAGTTCTCTATATTTGCAAATATAATAGGTATTGGGTCCTTTGTCCATGAGACATTTAATTTTGTTTTCATATAGTCTAGCACTTGGTCCCAATATCTAGATATATGTATGCATGTCCAGAGGCAGTGTTTAAGGTCCGCCTTTGGTGTCTTGCATTTTGGGCAAAACGTGGTGTCCTCTGTCCTGGTCTTTATCTGTCGTTTAAATGCTATGTATGCTCTATGTGTTATTTTGTATTGCATTTCTCTCCATGTCTCTGACGGTATGATCTTGTGCACCCTGTGTATGCCCTGTATTAGCTGTTCCATGTTTTGTATTTCTGGGAAATCTTTTTTCCATGCCTTGAGTGTGTTGGCGTGTGTGCTCTCTATGTCTTGATCTCTGATAATGCTGTATAGCTCTGACAATTTACTTTTGTCCTGCTCTTTTGCTTTAAAATAGTCGTCTATTCTATTGTTATTTAGTACTGTGGTTTTGTGATTTGTCAGCTTTTTGCAGAAACTGATTAACTGTGTATATGAGAAAGCATGTATTAGGTTTTGGGGGATGTCCCATTTTTGTGCGAGCTCCTGGAATGTCATATATTCCTGTTTGTCTGTGTTAATCACGTCTTTTAGGCAAGTAATCCCTTTTTGTTTCCAAATCTGGAATGATGTTTGGGTATGCCCTGGTATAAATTTGGGGTTGTCTTGAATTGGTAGATATCTTGAGATTGTATGTGACAATTTAAACTTTTTCCTGACCGTTTTCCATGTTACTATAGTATCTTTGATTAGTATGTTGTTTCTTTGTGTCACTGGGATATCTCCCCATTTAGTATGTAATAGCTCTTTCAGGGAGGTCTCTGGAGAGAACTCCTTTTCTATTTCTAGGGAGGAGTAGTGATTGGTATCATTTATCCAGTCTCCTACATGTCTCATTATGCTTGCTATGTTATAGTTTCTGATGTTTGGCAGGTTGATACCCCCCATTTCCTTTGGTAGTTGTAGTTTTTTTAGAGCTATTCTGCTTCTCTTGTTTCCCCATAGGAATTTTGTCATCGCTCTATTTATTGCCGTATTGTCTTCATGTTTGAGGAGCATGGGGAGAGTCTGCATAGGATAGAGGAGTCTGGCAAACGATATCATTTTGATCGCACTTGCTCTCCCAAATAGCGATAAGGGTAGTGTCGTCCAGTTTTTTAGTTCCTGTACTATTTTTTTTATGATAGGTTTAAAATTATTCTCGTATAGTCTGGAAATTTCTGCCTCCAGCATGATCCCTAGGTATCTGATGGGTTTTTTTGTTACTTTTATAGGGAAATTATATGGTGTCCTAGTATCTGGGTTTTTTTTGATGTACATCATTTCTGTTTTAGATATATTTATTTTAAAGCCTGCGAATGACCCGAATGTCTCTATTTGTTGTAGGACCCTTTTGATTGATTCGTCTGGGTTAGTCATGAACATTAGTATGTCGTCAGCGAACATTGATAGTTTCAATTCTGTTTTGTTTATCTTTATCCCCTTAAAGTCTTTCATTTGTCTCAGGTAGATAGCCAGAGGCTCTATAGCTAGATTGAACAGCAGGGGTGACAGCGGGCACCCCTGGCGTGTCCCTCTGTATAGTTGGAATGGGCTTGATAGGTGTCCTGCTGCTATTATTCTAGCCTTTGGGGTGTTGTACATTGCCTTTAACATGTTATTAAAGTTTCCCTTGAATCCAAATTTATCTATCACAAAGAACACATGTTCCCACATTATGTTATCGAATGCTTTCTCGGCATCGATTGTTACTAGGGCTGTATTCTCTATCTTGTGTAGTCTGACCCACTCTATTGCCGCTAGTACTTTTCTGATGTTTTTCACTGCGGATCTTCCTTTGACAAATCCCGACTGGTCAGGGTGTATCAAGGATGGAAGAATGTTCGCTAACCTATCTGCCATAATTTTGGTGAATATTTTTGCGTCTTGATTGATCAGTGATATTGGTCTATACGATTCTGGTCTTAGGGGGTCCTTGCCCTGTTTGTGTATTAGCATTATGTGGGCTGTTTCACTTGTTTGCATAAACGTGGCGTCTTTAAGGGCTTTGTGATATAGATGTTGTAATGGTTCTATCAAGTTTTCTTTTAGGAGTTTGTAGTATTCCCCTGACATGCCATCTGGACCTGGGGCCTTGCAGTTTTTTAGGTTTTGGATTGTGTCCTTTATCTCTTTTTGAGTGATAGGGGAGTTTAAACTATCTATTTCTTCTTGACTTACTTTAGGTATTTTAATATCTTTAAAAAATATATCTCTTGCTTCTGTATTTATTTGTCCGTCCCTATACAGTTTGCTGTAGTATTCTTTGAACACCTCGTTTATTTTTTTTGCTTCTGTGATTATCTCTGTCTTATCATATATTTTAGTGATGGGCGCAGTTGGCCTGTAGTTACGCATAAGATTTCCCAGGAGTCTACCCGTCTTATTACCGTGTCGGAAAAATTTGGCTTCTTTTACTGATTTTTTCCCTAGTTCTTTTTTTTCTAGCCATACCTCACATGTGGATTTTTTCTGGCTATAGTTTTCTTTGTTTTGGGGTGTTGGGTCTGTTTTGAATATTTTGAATGCCTCGCTTAGTTCTTTACTGGCCTTACAGAATTCCTGTGTTGCCTGTTTCTTTCTTCTGGATACATATGCCATAATGTCCCCTCTAATTACCGCTTTTGATGTTTCCCAGTAGAGTATGGGGTTTGCTCTGTGTTCTTGGTTTGTGTTGTCAAATCTCTCCCAGGCTCTCCTTAAGTAATTCACAAAGTCTTCGTTATTGCTTAGGTAATTTGGGAATCTCCAGGTGTTTGGGCTTGCTCTGCCCAGTCCCATATCTAGATCTAGGCGTACCATTGCGTGGTCAGATATAATTATCTCTCCCATGTCTATGTGTGCTATTTTGTTTAGTAGGTTCGGTGTTAGTAATATTGCGTCGATTCGTGAAAATGAATTATGTGCATTGGAGTAGAAGGAGAAGTCCCTCTCCAGTGGGTTGAGCGTTCTCCATCCGTCTACTATCCCTAGTGCTGTTTTAATCAATTCCATATTTTTGGTTTGGGCGCTGTCTTTGGGCATGCTATCGTTGTGATTTGATCTGTCTAGGAACTTGTCCTGTATTGCGTTCCAGTCCCCCCCCAGTATTAGGTTTCTATGTTTGTATTTTAGTATCTTGTTTATAGTTTCTTGGAAAAACTCCGTCTTATGGTCATTTGGTCCATAGACACTTCCTAGGAGGTAGTCTATTCCTCCACTTCTGACCTCTGCTACTATGAATCTTCCCTCACTGTCTCTCTCTGTGTTGATTATTTCTAGGGGGAGATTTTTATTTATGAGTATGGCCACTCCTGCTTTTTTTCCTATTGCCGGGGAGAAAATGCTGTGTCCTACCCAATCTCTTTGTAGTTTATTGCTTTCTTTTGAATTTAGATGCGTCTCCTGCAGGAATGCTATGTCTGCTTTTTGTTTTTTTAGGTAGCTTAATACTTTTTTGCGTTTTATTGGGTTGTTAAGCCCTTTCACATTCCATGTTATTATTCGAGTATGCATTTTGTGTCTAAGTCTGTTCTGTGTCCTCTATGTATGTCATCGTTTGCTTTCTCTTGTTTCCTGTTCATTATGATATTCTGGGGTTTTTCTCTCTTTTCTACTTGTTCCCAACACTCTTTTATGTTTTTGTTAGCCTGGCTTGTCAACATGATCTCTGCCTGGTTTTCTGTATTAGAACTTCTAACTTTTTTTTAACCTTTTAACTGTTTAAACTTTTAACTTTCCTTTCTTTTCTGGACTTCACTTTTTTCCAGAGGTGTACTTTCTACCCTCTTGTGTGTCTCCTTGTGTATGCACTTTAGTCTCCTTGTCCCCGCCGGGGGGTATATTTACTATTTTATTTTGTATTTTTTTTTTTTTTTTTTTTTTCTCTTTAGGCTATTTTCGTATAGTTTTTTTTTTTTTTTTTTTTTTTCTGTTGCGTGTCATTTTTTGTTTTATTCTTTTGTTTCGGTTTTGTTGTTGTGTCCCTGTCCCTTGGCTATTTTGTCCTTGTTTCTTCCTATCTTTGGCCGTATATTAAGGTGTCTGTATGTCTATGTTTCCCTCTTGTTCGTCTCCTTACGTTTCTTGCTGATGTTATGAGTGCTTCTATTGTTGTGGCATGTGTGTGTGTGTGTGTGTGCGCCCTCCTTCCCGCTATTCTCTTGGTCTCATTGTTTGTATGTTCATGTGGTTGTGTAGCTGTATACCTTACATCAGTGTCGTGGTTGCCCGTCTCTGTCCCCCTTGGGGATCGGTTATTTTCTTGCTGTTAGGTTGTCTGTTTCTGTCCGTTATCTGTCTTTATCTCTTCTTGTTCTGACTATGCTGCTTTCTCCCCGTTGCGATACCAGGAGTCTACTGTAGGTTTAACTCAATAAGAACACAATAGGATAAAAAAAAGAACTTTCAGGTTATTGCATGACAATCACAATCACATTGTTATGTTTTTATGCTTTTTTGTTTTGACCTCTCTTTCTTTTTCGCTTGCCCCTCCCTTTCTTCATCATCCTCCCCCCCCCCTCCCTCCTCCCTCTCTCTTCTCTCCTCCCCCCTTCTCTCCACTCCCCCTCTCTCCCCCCCCTCTCATCCCCCTCGTGTCCCTTTCCTCCCCTTCCCTCTTTCCCCCCCCCCCCCTCCATTCTCTTGCCTGAGGCGTTCTTGTCTCTCCCTCCCCTGTTGTATCTTTCTATCTCCCCCCCCTCCCGGTTTGGTCACTCCTTTGCATCCATTCCAGCAAGCATTCCTTTGCGGGTTAATATCAGTTACACATTCAGATATCTATATATATCCCTATGTACTGTCACTCACTCTATGCTTGTTCATACCCCTTCTTGGGCCACACTTATGCTTATGTTCTTGCACACCCCCATACATTCACTTTTTTTTTTTTTTTTATCTTTTATCATGGGACACGGGACAAATGTCTTAATTCAGTCTCTTTCAAGTAAAATGTAATCTTGGGCTCTGCATCTGTCCACTTTAGCGGTCATCGTCTCTTGTGTCATTCCGGTCCTCCTCTGCGTTCCTGGGGATTGTCGTCTTTGTCACGTACTTTTCCGCCAGGTCGTGGGATGTGAAGGTTTTCACCCCTGTGTCGGTGTATATTTTTAGAGTTGCTGGGTAAATCAATGCGAATTTCCGTTTTTGCTTGTAGAGAGTGGTACATACCCTGCTAAATTCTCTCCTTTTTTGTGAGACCGTGGCCGAATAGTCCTGAAAAATCATTATTCTCTTGTTCTCAAATGTCAGTTGGTCCGTCTCCTTGAAAGCTTTGATAATTCTGACTTTGTCTTCAAAGTTGAGAATCTTTGCTATTATTGCTCTAGGTTTAGTTTCTTGGTCTTGTCTTGCAGCACCCATTCTGTGCGCTCTCTCTATCTTTATTGCATTGTCTGCGGATAGTCCAAGATGTTCTGGGATCCATTTCTCGCAGAACTCTATGAGCTGGTGCTGTTTTATTGATTCAGGTACTCCTATCAGTCTTATATTGTTTCGTCGGGACCGGTTTTCAAGGTCGTCTACTTTTTCCTCTAATATGCAGTTTTTTTTCCGCATTGTTTCTAGTGCTTGATGCACGTCAGACATTTCGTCCTCCATAGTGCTAATTCTTGTTTCAGCCTCTTCCACTCTTGAGGTGTGTGCTGACAGCTCATTTTTCAGCTCTTCTATGGATGTTTTTATTTTGTCAATTTTTTTATCAAATTGGGGGAGAATTTCTCTTGCTACAGCCTTTGCAATACTTTCATGCTCTGACCTTGTTTGTGCCTGCTTGTCTGCTTCCCCGTTCTGGCTGGATTCTCCTGCCTGAGCCTCGTGGCTGTCGGCCATTTTCTGTGTCTCTCTCCTTCTCTCTCCCTTGTCCTGGCGCTGTTGCTGCTGTTTTGGGGCCATCTGTGCAGTTTTGGAGAGATATTTCTCCATGCAGGTGCCTCCGCTTGTTGGGGTGCCTGTCCCTTTAAATTCTGACTGATTTTTGCCGGCTATTTTCTCGCGGTTACAGCGGTTTTCCCCGGCGGGCCAGCGGAGCTCTTCTCAGTGCGTCCTCACAGCCCTGGCGCCATACCGGAAGTCCATTGAGGTATTTTCCATGCAGGGATTGAAGCATTTTATTCCCGCTGGCTGCAATACTGCACAGTATATAAATATATACTGCATTACAATTCATGAATTTATGCCATCTGGTAGACACGCGAAGCATTGCAGCCTATTAAATCCTAATCATTATCATTTAACAGATCAGCCGCCCGTCAGCCAGGCATGAACCCAGGCTGGGAAGGCAAACGCAACGGGGCTTGTCAGAGGTGAGGAGCGGCGCATTCCAGGTATCTGCCAGGTACATACTGGGTATTTGCTCGAATAAAGTGTGTCGGTGCAGTAGGTCCAATCTACCTGATCAGACCTGGGGCAGGCAACTTTACACACACTCGACCCAGGGAGCTTTCCTCACGGCACTGCTATATTCTTTTGGTCTCAGATATGACAGTTACGACGAGCCCGGAGTGCGAGAAAACAGGAACACACGGGATACTGGTTTCTCACAACTGTTTAATATGTGGACGGAGCGATCTTATATACATAAAGCCGTTGTCAGTTCATTACATCTGTTACAAACTGAGTTCCCATATATAGATCACATATCTAAATTTACATGTAACCTTTAAAAATGCCTTTTCTGTAAAACATTTTACTGCTGAGCAACAGCTATTTAATGGGGTCATATAAGGCTTGGTGGTCTTACTTCTTTTGTAGATGACATGCTAATACAGCTGGTCCCAAAACGAAAATACTTTTACCATTTTGGTCTCTGAGAAAAACAAAGCTGACACATACTTCTTTAACCTTTTCAGTCCCTGAAGGGGACAGAGCTGACAGATACAATTTTTAACCTTTGAGGGTTTAACAGGTGAAGAGGGTTTGGGAGTTGGGGTTGAGCGCGGGGTTGCATGGAATAGTTTATTATGAATCTGGGCTAGTCTTTGTAGTGGGCTCTGGGGCAGTGTGTGTTTACGGGGGCATGGTTCACGATCATGTCAGGATCCTCACCGCTGTTTTTCCCCCACGAAGGTCGGGTTTGGTTGGATAACGTGAACTGTGTGGGAAACGAGAAGAGCATCTCCGACTGTAAGTCCCGTGGGTGGGGGAACAGCGACTGTACCCACGAGGAGGACGCCGGAGTCATCTGCAAAGACGAGAAGATTCCTGGATACGTGGAGCCAAACACCATCGAGGTAACAGATAGGGTACACTGCACCATGTCACTCTCTGCCCCGTGTCACACTCCTCCCCGTGTCACTCTCTGCCCTGTGTCACTCTCTGCCCTGTGTCACACCCCTACCATTATCACACTCCTACCCGTGTCACACCCCCCCGTGTCACACTGCCCTGTGTCAAACCCCTCCCCCTGTCACTCTCTGCCCCGTGCCACACCCCTCCCCATGTCATGCTCCCCCGTGTCACTCACATCTATCATGGGAGACCAGCACTTTTAACACCTTAATACCCGGATCCTTTGATTGAGCAAGGCAAGAGATAAAATAAATTGTGATTTATTTACAGAATGAACACACACGTTTGTTTACAAAAACACTTGAAATACACTTACTTGGACGGGGTAAAACGAAATCTTCTATTCCCAAAACGAAATCTTTTGAAATACAGTCTCTAGGCACAATTTATCTGTGCGCAAACAGAGCCGAAAACAGTCTTTGGATAGTGGCGCCTCTCGAAACCGCTGTTTCTCCGCCGGAGCTGCTTTCTTCGTTCTACCGCCATAGGATTGGTTATGGAATCCTTAGTTCTTACAAACTCTTGACTTGGGTTACTATGGTAAAAAGTTTAAAGTCAAGCTTAGATGAAACTGACTCCCGATCGGCTGCAGGGATTCTTATGCAGTAAAAACCTCTATCTTTAACCTCTGCAGCCAATCTCTCCATGGGAACAAATATTCCCACCTATCCCAGAGTTGCCCATACTTGGCAAAACCTGGCAGAGGGCTTCTTAGTTTGCTAAGGGCATGCACGAACCTCGCACCTTTGCCTCTTAGCATACCAGCCCCGTCCCCCTTACCTGGCGACATTTTGTCTGTGCTGGTCGGAAATTTACTAAGATGGGGATACTTGCATTACCCCTCCCCACTTAACACCTTAGTCGGCCGAAGCCTTTTCACTCCAGACTTTTTCAGACATCTTGGCTCTGAGCCAGCGGGGTGTCTTAGAAGTCTGGGTAAATATGCGTCGCTTACCTCGCAGGAATTTCCTGCTATGCATTTCTAAAGTACAGTGATTACAAATTCAGGGTTTCCTCTCTTCCGGCTGTCTGAATGAAAATCCCCTTATGCCTATACTGTTGTAACAATTAAAATAGGGGGACTTTCATTCATCAATTTTTATATAACTTTATAAAAATTGCACTATAAACTTTTCCATGATTTTACCCACCCAGCGCTCACAGCAAATCTCAGCACACTAGGAGCTTCCCAGCAGAAGTTAGCTAAACGCCGCTTGCTATGCTGCGAGCTGTTGGTTTTAAAAACATTTTTCCATTGCGCAGTTTACAGGGAAACACTGCTACAGTTATTCATTGCATTTAGAAATGACATTATTCTCACCACCTTATACATGGTGGGGGAGACACAGGCATTTTTATTAAAATCACAGGGTTCCTGCCATTACTGGGTTGCAGAGCTGGCAATCTACAATTCCTCAATATGGCTCAGGGGCACCCAGCCGGGCCAAATACCTTTATTAATGGCATGGGTACCCCTTCACCATTACACTCTGCCCCGTGTCACACTCTGCCCCGTGTCACACCCCTCCCCATGTCACACCCCTCCCCGTGTCACACCCCTCCCCGTGTCACACCCCTCCCCCGTGTCACACTCTCCCCTGTGTCACTCTCCCCCGTGTCACACTCTCCCCGTCCCCGTGTCACCTGTGTTTCTTCCCCGTGTCACCACTCTCCCTCCTCCCCCCATGTAACCCTCTGTCCCTCCCCCCGTGTCACCCTCTGTCCTTCTCCCATGTCACCTTCTGTCCCTCCCACCCGTGTCACCCTCTGTCCCTCCCCCCCGTGTCACCCTCTGTCCCTCCCCCGTGTCACCCTCTGTCCCTCCCCATGTCACCCTCTGTCCCTCCCCCGTGTCACCCTCTGTCCCTCCCCGTGTCACCCTCTGTCCCTCCCCCATGTCACCCTCTGTCCCTCCCCCATGTCACCCTCTGTCCCTCCCCCATGTCACCCTCTGTCCCTCCCCCATGTCGCCCTCTGTCCCTCCCCCATGTCGCCCTCTGTCCCTCCCCCATGTCGCCCTCTGTCCCTCCCCCATGTCGCCCTCTGTCCCTTCCCCATGTCGCCCTCTGTCCCTCCCCCAGTGTCACCCTCTGTCCCTCCCCCAGTGTCGCCCACTGTACCTCCCAAAGTGTCGCCCACTGTACCTCCCAAAGTGTCGCCCTCTGTCCCTCCCCCAGTGTCGCCCTCTGTCCCTCCCCTTGTGTCACCCTCTCCCCCCTCCCCGTGTCAACCTCTCCCCCTCCCCCCATGTCACCCTCTCCCCCTCCCCCCATGTCACCCTCTCCCCCTCCCCCTGTGTCACCCTCTCCCCCCGTGTCACCCTCTCCCCCTCCCCCCGTGTTACCCTCTGTCCCCCCATGTCCCCGCAGACAGAGCCGCGGCAGGTGGAGGAGGTGCGCCTGCGTCCCGTAATCGCCAGCGCTAAGAAGCGTCTCCCGGTGAGCGAGGGCATCGTGGAGATCCACCACCGCGACTCGTGGGGTCAGGTGTGTGACGTGGGCTGGAGCAGCAAGGATAGCCGCGTGGTGTGCGGGATGCTGGGGTTCCCGTCAGACAAGAGGATCAACAAGAACTTCTACAAGTAAGGGGAAATGTGCTGCAGAGGTGGGCGTGAGGGGGAGATGTGCTGCAGAGGTGGGCGTGAGGGAGAGATGCGCTGCACAGGTGGGCGTGAGGGGGAGATGTGCTGCAGAGGTGGGTGTGAGGGAGAGATGTGCTGCAGAGGTGGGCTTGGAAGGGAGATGTGCTGCAGAGGTGGGTGTGAGGGGGAGATGTGCTGCAGAGGTGGGTTTGGAAGGGAGATGTGCTGCAGAGGTGGGTGTGAGGGAGAGATGTGCTGCAGATGTGGGCTTGGAAGGGAGATGTGCTGCAGAGGTGGGTGTGAGGGGGAGATGTGCTGCAGAGGTGGGTGTGAGGGGGAGATGTGCTGCAGAGGTGGACGTGAGGGGGAGGTGTGCTGCAGAGGTGGACGTGAGGGGGAGGTGTGCTGCAGAGGTGGACGTGAGGGGGAGGTGTGCTGCAGAGGTGGACGTGAGGGGGAGGTGTGCTGCAGAGGTGGACGTGAGGGGGAGGTGTGCTGCAGAGGTGGGTGTGAGGGGGAGATGTGCTGCAGAGGTGGGTGTGAGGGAGAGATGTGCTGCAGAGGTGGGCGTGAGGAGAGATGTGCTGCACAGGTGGGCGTGAGGGGGAGATGTGCTGCAGAGGTGTGCGTGAGGGAGAGATGTGCTGCAGAGGTGGGCGTGAGGGGGAGATGTGCTGCAGAGGTGGGCGTGAGGGGGAGATGTGCTGCAGAGGTGGGTGTGAGGGAGAGATGTGCTGCAGAGGTGGGCGTGAGGGAGAGATGTGCTGCAGAGGTGGGTGTGAGATGTGCTGCAGAGGTGGGCGTGAGGGGGAGATGTGCTGCAGAGGTGGGCGTGAGGGGGAGATGTGCTGCACAGGTGGGCGTGAGGGGGAGATGTGCTGCAGAGGTGGGTGTGAGGGGGAAATGTGCTGCAGAGGTGGGTGTGAGATGTGCTGCAGAGGTGGGCGTGAGGGGGAGATGTGCTGCAGAGGTGGGTGTGAGGGGGAGATGTGCTGCAGAGGTGGGGGCGTGAGGGGGAGATGTGCTGCAGAGGTGGGGGCGTGAGGGGGAGATGTGCTGCAGAGGTGGGCGTGAGGGGGAGATGTGCTGCAGAGGTGGGTGTGAGATGTGCTGCAGAGGTGGGCGTGAGGGAGAGATGTGCTGCAGAGGTGGGCGTGAGGGGGAGATGTGCTGCAGAGGTGGGTGTGAGGGAGAGATGTGCTGCAGAGGAGGGCGTGAGGGGGAGATGTGCTGCAGAGGTGGGTGTGAGGGGGAGATGTGCTGCAGAGGTGGGCGTGAGGGAGAGATGTGCTGCAGAGGTGGGCGTGAGGGGGAGATGTGCTGCAGAGGTGGGGGCGTGAGGGGGAGATGTGCTGCAGAGGTGGGCGTGAGGGGGAGATGTGCTGCAGAGGTGGGTGTGAGGGGGAGATGTGCTGCAGAGGTGGGTGTGAGATGTGCTGCAGAGGTGGGCGTGAGGGAGAGATGTGCTGCAGAGGTGGGCGTGAGGGGGAGATGTGCTGCAGAGGTGGGCGTGAGGGGGAGATGTGCTGCAGAGGTGTGCGTGAGGGAGAGATGTGCTGCAGAGGTGGGCGTGAGGGGGAGATGTGCTGCAGAGGTGGGCGTGAGGGGGAGATGTGCTGCAGAGGTGGGCGTGAGGGGGAGATGTGCTGCAGAGGTGGGTGTGAGGGGGAGATGTGCTGCAGAGGTGGGTGTGAGGGAGAGATGTGCTGCAGAGGTGGGTGTGAGATGTGCTGCAGAGGTGGGCGTGAGGGGGAGATGTGCTGCAGAGGTGGGCGTGAGGGGGAGATGTGCTGCACAGGTGGGCGTGAGGGGGAGATGTGCTGCAGAGGTGGGTGTGAGGGGGAAATGTGCTGCAGAGGTGGGTGTGAGATGTACTGCAGAGGTGGGCGTGAGGGGGAGATGTGCTGCAGAGGTGGGTGTGAGGGGGAGATGTGCTGCAGAGGTGGGTGTGAGGGGGAGATGTGCTGCAGAGGTGGGCGTGAGGGGGAGATGTGCTGCAGAGGTGGGTGTGAGGGGGAGATGTTCTGCAGAGGTGGGGGCGTGAGGGGGAGATGTGCTGCAGAGGTGGGGGCGTGAGGGGGAGATGTGCTGCAGAGGTGGGGGCGTGAGGGGGAGATGTGCTGCAGAGGTGGGCGTGAGGGGGAGATGTGCTGCAGAGGTGGGTGTGAGATGTGCTGCAGAGGTGGGCGTGAGGGAGAGATGTGCTGCAGAGGTGGGCGTGAGGGGGAGATGTGCTGCAGAGGTGGGTGTGAGGGAGAGATGTGCTGCAGAGGTGGGCGTGAGGGGGAGATGTGCTGCAGAGGTGGGTGTGAGGGGGAGATGTACTGCAGAGGTGGGCGTGAGGGAGAGATGTGCTGCAGAGGTGGGCGTGAGGGGGAGATGTGCTGCAGAGGTGGGGGCGTGAGGGGGAGATGTGCTGCAGAGGTGGGTGTGAGGGGGAGATGTGCTGCAGAGGTGGGCGTGAGGGAGAGATGTGCTGCAGAGGTGGGCGTGAGGGGGAGATGTGCTGCAGAGGTGGGGGCGTGAGGGGGAGATGTGCTGCAGAGGTGGGTGTGAGGGGGAGATGTGCTGCAGAGGTGGGCGTGAGGGGGAAATGTGCTGCAGAGGTGGGTGTGAGGGGGAGATGTTCTGCAGAGGTGGGGGCGTGAGGGGGAGATGTGCTGCAGAGGTGGGGGCGTGAGGGGGAGATGTGCTGCAGAGGTGGGGGCGTGAGGGGGAGATGTGCTGCAGAGGTGGGCGTGAGGGGGAGATGTGCTGCAGAGGTGGGTGTGAGATGTGCTGCAGAGGTGGGCGTGAGGGAGAGATGTGCTGCAGAGGTGGGCGTGAGGGGGAGATGTGCTGCAGAGGTGGGTGTGAGGGAGAGATGTGCTGCAGAGGTGGGCGTGAGGGGGAGATGTGCTGCAGAGGTGGGTGTGAGGGGGAGATGTACTGCAGAGGTGGGCGTGAGGGAGAGATGTGCTGCAGAGGTGGGCGTGAGGGGGAGATGTGCTGCAGAGGTGGGGGCGTGAGGGGGAGATGTGCTGCAGAGGTGGGTGTGAGGGGGAGATGTGCTGCAGAGGTGGGCGTGAGGGAGAGATGTGCTGCAGAGGTGGGCGTGAGGGGGAGATGTGCTGCAGAGGTGGGGGCGTGAGGGGGAGATGTGCTGCAGAGGTGTGCGTGAGGGGGAGATGTGCTGCAGAGGTGGACGTGAGGGGGAGATGTGCTTCAGAGGTGGGTGTGAGGGGGAGATGTGCTGCAGAGGTGGGGGCGTGAGGGGGAGATGTGCTGCAGAGGTGGGCGTGAGGGGGAGATGTGCTGCAGAGGTGGGCGTGAGGGGGAGATGTGCTGCAGAGGTGGGCTTGAGGGGGAGATGTGCTGCAGAGGTGGGCTTGAGGGGGAGATGTGCTGCAGAGGTGGGCGTGAGGGAGAGATGTGCTGCAGAGGTGGGCGTGAGGGGGAGATGTGCTGCAGAGGTGGGCGTGAGGGGGAGATGTGCTGCAGAGGTGGGTGTGAGGGAGAGATGTGCTGCAGAGGTGGGCGTGAGGGGGAGATGTGCTGCAGAGGTGGGCGTGGGCGTGAGGGGGAGATGTGCTGCAGAGGTGGGTGTGAGATGTGCTGCAGAGGTGGGTGTGAGGGGGAGATGTGCTGCAGAGGTGGGGGCGTGAGGGGGAGATGTGCTGCAGAGGTGGGTGTGAGGGGGAGATGTGCTGCAGAGGTGGGTGTGAGGGGGAGATGTGCTGCAGAGGTGGGTGTGAGGGGGAGATGTGCTGCAGAGGTGTGCGTGAGGGAGAGATGTGCTGCAGAGGTGTGCGTGAGGGAGAGATGTGCTGCAGAGGTGGGCGTGAGGGAGAGATGTGCTGCAGAGGTTGGCGTGAGGGGGAGATGTGCTGCAGAGGTGGGCGTGAGGAGAGATGTGCTGCAGAGGTGGGTGTGAGGGAGAGATGTGCTGCAGAGGTGGGCGTGAGGGAGAGATGTGCTGCAGAGGTGGGTGTGAGATGTGCTGCAGAGGTGGGCGTGAGGGGGAGATGTGCTGCAGAGGTGGGCGTGAGGGGGAGATGTGCTGCACAGGTGGGCGTGAGGGGGAGATGTGCTGCAGAGGTGGGTGTGAGGGGGAGATGTGCTGCAGAGGTGGGTGTGAGATGTGCTGCAGAGGTGGGCGTGAGGGGGAGATGTGCTGCAGAGGTGGGTGTGAGGGGGAGATGTGCTGCAGAGGTGGGTGTGAGGGGGAGATGTGCTGCAGAGGTGGGGGCGTGAGGGGGAGATGTGCTGCAGAGGTGGGTGTGAGGGAGAGATGTGCTGCAGAGGTGGGTGTGAGGGGGAGATGTGCTGCAGAGGTGGGTGTGAGGGAGAGATGTGCTGCAGAGGTGGGTGTGAGGGGGAGATGTGCTGCAGAGGTGGGCATGAGGGGGAGATGTGCTGCAGAGGTGGGGGCGTGAGGGGGAGATGTGCTGCAGAGGTGGGCGTGAGGGGGAGATGTGCTGCAGAGGTGGGTGTGAGATGTGCTGCAGAGGTGGGCGTGAGGGAGAGATGTGCTGCAGAGGTGGGCGTGAGGGGGAGATGTGCTGCAGAGGTGGGCGTGAGGGGGAGATGTGCTGCAGAGGTGGGGGCGTGAGGGGGAGATGTGCTGCAGAGGTGGGCGTGAGGGGGAGATGTGCTGCAGAGGTGGGTGTGAGATGTGCTGCAGAGGTGGGCGTGAGGGGGAGATGTGCTGCAGAGGTGGGTGTGAGATGTGCTGCAGAGGTGGGCGTGAGGGGGAGATGTGCTGCAGAGGTGGGCGTGAGGGAGAGATGTGCTGCAGAGGTGGGCGTGAGGGGGAGATGTGCTGCAGAGGTGGGGGCGTGAGGGGGAGATGTGCTGCAGAGGTGGGTGTGAGGGGGGATGTGCTGCAGAGGTGGGGGCGTGAGGGAGAGATGTGCTGCAGAGGTGGGCGTGAGGGGGAGATGTGCTGCAGAGGTGGGCGTGAGGGGGAGATGTGCTGCAGAGGTGGGCGTGAGGGAGAGATGTGCTGCAGAGGTGGGCGTGAGGGAGAGATGTGCTGCAGAGGTGGGCGTGAGGGGGAGATGTGCTGCAGAGGTGGGCGTGAGGGGGAGATGTGCTGCAGAGGTGGGCGTGAGGGGGAGATGTGCTGCAGAGGTGGACGTGAGGGGGAGATGTGCTGCAGAGGTGGACGTGAGGGGGAGATGTGCTGCAGAGGTGGGCTTGAGGGGGAGATGTGCTGCAGAGGTGGGTGTGAGGGGGAGATGTGCTGCAGAGGTGGGTGTGAGGGGGAGATGTGCTGCAGAGGTGGGTGTGAGGGGGAGATGTGCTGCAGAGGTGGGCGTGAGGGAGAGATGTGCTGCAGAGGTGGGTGTGAGGGGGAGATGTGCTGCAGAGGTGGGTGTGAGATGTGCTGCAGAGGTGGGCGTGAGGGAGATATGTGCTGCAGAGGTGGGCGTGAGGGGGAGATGTGCTGCAGAGGTGGGCGTGAGGGGGAGATGTGCTGCAGAGGTGGGTGTGAGGGGGAGATGTGCTGCAGAGGTGGGTGTGAGATGTGCTGCAGAGGTGGGCGTGAGGGAGAGATGTGCTGCAGAGGTGGGCGTGAGGGGGAGATGTGCTGCAGAGGTGGGCGTGAGGGAGAGATGTGCTGCATAAGTGGGCGTGAGGAAGAGATGTGCTGCAGAGGTCGGCGTGAGGGAGCGATGCTCTGCAGAGATGGGTTTGGGGGAGCGATGCTCTGCAGAGATGGGTTTGGGGGAGCGATGCTCTACAGAGATGGTTTGGGGGAATGATGCTCTGCAGAGATGGTTTGGGGGAGCGATGCTCTGCAGAGATGGTTTGGGGGAGCGATGCTCTGCAGAGATGGTTTGGGGGAGCGATGCTCTGCAGAGATGGTTTGGGGGAGCGATGCTCTGCAGAGATGGTTTGGGGGAGCGATGCTCTGCAGAGATGGTTTGGGGGAGCGATGCTCTGCAGAGATGGTTTGGGGGAGCGATGCTCTGCTGAATCCTGGGACACGTGTTCACGATTTATTGGCAATAAGAAGTAATAATAGGAGAGGCACTGTGTATTAGGAGGGGGTGAGGCCCTGTTCTGTGTATTAGGAGTGGGTATGTGTCCCTGATGTCTGTGTATTAGGAGGGGGTGAGGCCCTGTTCTGTGTATTAGGAGTGGGTATGTGTCCCTGATGCCTGTGTATTAGGAGGGGGTGAGAGCTACGTGTCCCTGATGACTGTGTATTAGGAGGAGGTGAGAGGTGCGTGTCCCTAATGTCTGTGTATTAGGAGGGGGTGAGAGGTACAGTATGTGTCCCTGATGTCTGTGTATTAGGAGGAGGTGAGAGGTGCGTGTCCCTGATATCTGTGTATTAGGAGGGGGTGAGAGGTACAGTATGTGTCCCTGATGTCTGTGTATTAGGAGGAGGTGAGAGGTATGTGTTCCTGTGTATTAGGCGGGGGTGGGAGGTATATGTCCCCGATGTCTGAGTTTTAGGAGGGGATGATGGGTATGTGTCCCTGATGCCTGTGTATTAGGAGGGGGTGAGAGGTACAGTATGTGTCCCTGATGTCTGTGTATTAGGAGGAGGTGAGAGGTGCGTGTCCCTGATATCTGTGTATTAGGAGGGGGTGAGAGGTACAGTATGTGTCCCTGATGTCTGTGTATTAGGAGGAGGTGAGAGGTATGTGTTCCTGTGTATTAGGCGGGGGTGGGAGGTATATGTCCCCGATGTCTGAGTTTTAGGAGGGGATGATGGGTATGTGTCCCTGATGTCTGAGTATTTGGAGGGGGTGAGAGGTACGTGTTCCTGTGTATTATTGGCAGCTGCAGCTGGACACACACACTCTCACACTCTCACACTCTCACACTCTCACACTCTCACACTCTCACACTCTCACACTCTCACACTCTCACACTCTCACACTCTCACACTCTCACACTCTCACACTCTCACACTCTGACACTCTGACACTCTGACACTCTGACACACCCTGACACACCCTGACACACCCTGACACACCCTGACACACCCTGACACACCCTGACACTCACACACTCTGACACACCCACACACCCACACACCCACACACACATATACCGCTGGCTCACACTTTGTCCGTATCATATTGTTTCAGACAAGTAAAAAAACGAGCAACGAAAAAGCCGCCCCCCAAGTCCGTGCGGGGGGGTCCCAGGTAACTCACCGTGCGGGGGGGCAGTTTATTCACTGCTTCTTTTATTAAAAGAACGCGGAATAAACTCCCCCGCTCTACTAATCCGCCCCATGCAAGGGCCGAGTATATCTTATATACTCACTAATACCTCTCACACACCTGCAGCCTGGGGATTAGGGGGGTGAGAGGTATTTAGTGTATGTATTACTGCATGTGTTACTTCTAATCCCAGCTCTGCCCTTTATTCTCATTATCACAGCATAATTATACCCCTCTACAAAGCATTAGTAAGACCACGCCTTGAATATGGAGTACAACTTTGGGCACCAATCCTTTATGGAACTAGGGAGAGTGCAGAGAAGAGCCACCAAATGAATAAAGGGGATGGACAATTTAACTTATGAGGAGAGGCTAGCTAAATTAGATTTATTTACATTAGAAAAGAGGCGTCTGAGAGGGGATATGATAACTATACAGTATATACAGTACAAGGAGCTTTCAAAATAACTGTTTACTCTGGAACCAGGGTCACGTGTGGATGCGAATGGAGCCAGATAGCTTAACTCATCCCTTCCCTCTTCCAAAGCACAACAAGTCCTTTTGTCTTTTCTAGCTTTATTGCAAAAGTCAGGGGAATAAAGGTGCTTGTAGGTGTGGTAGAGAGGGCTTCTCTACGAGGCGTGCCCTGTATCGAGGGAAGGACGTGTAAAACGGAATGGCCTTGCCAGGGGTGATAGCATGGAAGGTACTCACTCTCTGGCTTGAAAAGGAAGTAAGGGGAGAAGTGTCACACAGGAAAGTAATGGGACTGAACTATCTTGTCAGCAGAGACAGGGGTGGTGGAATAGCCCATTGTCAGATAGAAAAACTGAGAGGTTGCTATAGCAACCCGCTGACTGAGTGGGAAGAGCCGGGATTGAAACAATGTGTCTATAACACAGACACTGTCAGTCTCCAGAGCAGAGACGCATGCAACTGAATAAGGCCTCGGACATGGTAATCCAGACAGCGCTGGGCAGCGCTGACGCACATTCTCTCCTTTTTTGTGTCCCTGCATGAGCGTCAGCCGGGTGGGAGCCGGGCGGGAGGCGGGGCTAGCGCGCCACCGACGTCATGGACTGCCATTGGCTTTTGGCCCCCCGCTTCCCTCAGCGGGAAAACTTAAATTTCACTGTCGGCTGCAATTCCACACGCCTCCGCACGCCTGCGGAAGCCTGCGGAAGCCTGCGGAAGCGCCGTCTAAAGCCGTGCACATAGGCATGATGTTTCCCCTCAGCGCCGCTCTGCGCAGTCTTTTTGACCATGGCCCTGGCCTAAGGAGCTGACAGGCACTATTCATCCCACGGGCAGTACTAAGGACTCGGGGCCATCCCTTAAGGTTGCAGGAAAGGAGATTTCACCAGCAACAAAGGAAAGGGTTCTTTACAGTAAGGGCAGTTACAGTGTGGGATTCATTACCCATGGAGACTGTGATGGCAGATACAGGAGATATGTTTAAAAAAAAGGTTGGACATCTTTTTAGATGGGAAAGGTACTATTGTTACTATGTTACTTATTGTTACTATGTTACATGTTCCTACAGATGGTTAAAAAAAGGAGCAACCAAAAAGCTGTCCCTAAAGACCATGGGTTCGAGTCCCAGGTAACACAGTGTGCCGCCAGGGGGGCCTTCAGGGGGGTACCAGGGGGGGCCCTCAGGGGGCCCGGGGGTACCAGTGAGGGCCCTCAGGGCATGCCGGGGGGACTTCAGGGGGTGCCCTCAGGGCATGCCGGGGGGACTTCAAGGGGTGCCCTCAGGGCATGCCGGGGGGACTTCAGGGGGGGCCCTCAGGGCATGCCGGGGGGACTTCAGGGGGGGCCTTCAGGGGGGTACCAGGGGGGCCTTCAGGGCGTGCCGGGGGGACCTCAGGGGGGGCCTTCAGGCGGGTACCAGGGGGGGACCTCAGGGGGCCCGGGGGTACCAGTGAGGGCCCTCAGGGCATGCCGGGGGGACTTCAGGGGGGGCCTTCAGGCGGGTACCAGGGGGGGCCCTCAGGGGGCCCGGGGGTACCAGTGAGGGCCCTCAGGGCATGCTGGGGTGCCCTCAGGGCATGCCGGGGGGACTTCAGGGGGTGCCCTCAGGGCATGCCGGGGGGACTTCAGGGGGGGCCCTCAGGGCATGCCGGGGGGACTTCAGGGGGGTACCAGGGGGGCCTTCAGGGCGTGCCGGGGGGACCTCAGGGGGGGCCTTCAGGCGGGTAACAGGGGGGGACCTCAGGGGGCCCGGGGGTACCAGTGAGGGCCCTCAGGGTGTGCCGGGAGGCCCGGGGGGCTCTTGAGCGAGGGCTGGGGGGGGGGCAGTTTATTCTTAGAGCGCTTCTTTTCTTTCCAACAATAAATTCCCCCACTTTACTAACTTAGATTTATTTACATTAGAAAAGAGGCGTCTAAGAGGGGATATAATGATAACTATATACAAATATATTCAGGGACAATACAATTACTAACTGACGTTGGTGTGAGGGGCGTGCAAAATCTGTGCAAGAGTGCACGCACACACACACACACACACAGACACACACACTATACACAGGCTGACACACAAACACAGACTGACACACACACACTACACACAGGCTGACACACACTACACACAGGCTTACACACACACTGACATACTCGCACCCTGCACACAGGCTGACAGTCAAACACTATACACTATTCTCTCACATTCGCCCCTCACATTCAAAACATATATAAAACCTGTCGCTTTTTCCTCCGCAATATAACAAAGATACGCCCTTTCCTCTGTTGCTCGACTGCTAAAACTCTGACTCAGGCCCTCATTCTCTCCCGTCTTGATTACTGTAACCTCCTGCTGTTCGGCCTTCCTGCCTCTCACCTGTCTCCCCTACAATCTATCCTAAACGCTGCTGCCAGAATCCCTCTACTCTTTCCTAGATCTGTCTCAGCATCTCCCCTCCTGAAATCCCTCTCCTGGCTTCCGATCAAATCCCGCATCTCACACTCCATTCTTCTCCTCACTTTTAAAGCTTTACACTCTTCTGCCCCTCCTTACATCTCATCCCTAATTTCTCCTTATGCACCATCCAGACTCTTGCGTTCTGCTCAAGGATGTCTTCTTTCTACCCCCTTTGTATCTAAAGCCCTCTCCCGCCTTAAACCTTTTTCACTGACTGCCCCACACCTCTGGAATGCCCTTCCCCTCAGTACCCGACTAGCACCCTCTCTATCCACCTTTAAGACCCACCTTAAGACACACTTGCTTAAAGAAGCATATGAATAGCACTGTGGTTATTCTGAACACATGATACATAAAGCTTGGCCCCCTGCAGACGCACTTACCAGAACTCCCTCCTCCTGTCTCTGTACGTTCTCCCTACCTACCAATTAGACTGTAAGCTCCTCGGAGCAGGGACTCCTCTTCCTTAATGTTACTT